>NC_056744.1:709728400-709858400 GCF_019279795.1 Protopterus annectens
CTCTCCTGCCCCAAGCCATGCCCTTCACACTTCTCCTTCCTGCCCCAAGCCATGCCCCTTCACTCCTCTCCTTCCTGCCCCAAGCCATGCCCCTTCACTCCTCTCCTTCCTGCCCCAAGCCATGCCCCTTCACTCCTCTCCTTCCTGCCCCAAGCCATGCCCCTTCACTCCTCTCCTTCCTGCCCCAAGCCATGCCCCTTCACTCCTCTCCTTCCTGCCCCCAGCCCTGCCCCCTCACTCCTCTCCTTCCTGCCCCCAGCCATGCCCCTTCACTCCTCTCCTTCCTGCCCCAAGCCATGCCCCTTCACTCCTCTCCTTCCTGCCCCAAGCCATGCCCCTTCACTCCTCTCCTTCCTGCCCCAAGCCATGCCCCTTCACTCCTCTCCTTCCTGCCCCAAGCCATGCCCCTTCACTCCTCTCCTTCCTGCCCCAAGCCATGCCCCTTCACTCATCGCCTTCCTCCCAGCCTACAGTATTGCTGGCAAGGCTTATAGAATCCCACTCATCTGCTAGGGCTGCAGACCTTTGCACCCCATTTGTCACAGTAATTTAAAAAATAAAAAATGGTTACTTTGTCATTTTCAACCAGAAAAAAGTTTTGAGAAAAAAATTGACCAAAGGTACTTAAAACTGCTGTTGAATAAGTAACCTGCTCCCTGCCAGTACTAAAGTAAACAATATATGTTGTGTTCTTTCAGACATTGTGATGACCTGTTCATGTCTTGCTTGGAAACTTTTTCAATCTTGGATATGAAATTTGTGGGCATCATTTCTAGAAGTCATGTCAAGAGATAAACAGTATCTGTTTTTGTGCTTTGTTTTACTGAATGTGACTTTCTGCTCTCTGTTCTGCCACTTTGTGGTTTTGTCACCAGGCACTGCTTTTATGTTTGTGTGTGTGCATTTTGTTCATTGCATCTTGAGATAATGGAAATGACTGCATAAAAAATGATTTCCATAATATTTTATACTTGGTGGAAACACTATTTAGTTATTCTGTTGAAACGGGAAATAAGCAGTGTTCCTATATCTGGCTGTAAAGTGCAAACCTGTTCATAGTTCAAAAAATTAAGAATGTTCTATGGAAATCAAGGCATACAAACTTTGCAGCCACTGTGACTTATTAGCTGCTTAGCTGGTAGTACTTTTTGCTCTAGGCATTCAGCATTGTAATGTTAATGATCACTATTTACTACTCCTGTTTTCTGTACAGCGGTGAAGAGTTTTGGATTAATGTTCAAGGCAAATGTGGGATTAAACCACAGACTTTGTTGTGGTGTCTGTCACACAGCTGGGAAGACGGTTTCTGTTAATTCTTTAGTTTACGGCTTGAGGTTTCCTAGTGAACAGTTTACTACCATGTCAAACTAGAAGATGTGAAATCTTAAACTTGTGTCATATACATCTGTGTATATATATATATATATATATATATATATCTGTCTACAATTTATCTCTCCCTCTCTATGTATATGAATGTATGTCATTTTATATATTTTATGATGCATGTATTATATATGCACGTGTGTGTGTGTGTGTGTGTGTGTATATAATCATTGTAAATTTCTGAATTATCTTGTATCATGCAGAGAGGCAGGTATGACACGCACGTGCTGCCACTAGTCGAAAAGGTATTCTGCCTTAACAAGGATAAACCTGATGGCAAGTACTAGTATATGCATTCATAGTGAATGAATGTAAGGTTGGGCAGTACATGGGTACATTTTCAAGCAGGATTTATGGTTTCTTTTTTAGCAGTGCTGTGAGATATACATAGTGTCAGATAATTTATTACCTCACATACTGCATGCCGTTAGCATATGGGTCACCTTATTTTTTTCATATTTAGTTACTTTAAGTTTACCAAGAAGTAAGCTTTACAGGAATTCTTAGTAGTTTGTATTTATTTACTGAAATATATTTTGTTTGATAACTGGGTAGGTGGTCTGGTCGACTGACTCTTATCAGCCACGAGCTAGGCAAAAAAATTATCCGCAATTAACAGTGTATTCCAAAAAGAGCAATAAATAGCAACTAATGAAATGTTATAAGGATTAGTTATTTAGGTTAAGCTTATACAACAGAAAGCGACAAGTTCACTTCTCTGGAATATATAAGTAAAGAGGCTACACAGGTAGACGTGAACTAAAATGTATCTGCTAATCAACTAAAAAGAAAGATGGCTAGCTTTAACCTGCTCATCATCTAATGAAAGTCTTTTAATACAAAGTGCACGTATTTACAGTGGAACAACTGCCTCTCTACATTCAAACTGTAGATTCTTACCTGGTGATGATGTGAGTTGAGTTATAAAAGACAAGGTGACTGTTTAGCCAATACCTGCGTAACGGTTAAATGTACTATTTTTATATAACTGCTATTTCAGCTGTGTCTTATTAGCATTTCATAGACTCTTACTTCCTTAGGCAAGCGATATATATTTACCTATGTTCTATACACAGACATTACCTTTAGGATTCTTTTTGCTAGTTGAATTTTATGTATAATCTGAGAAGAAGAACTGCCTTTTTTTTTTACAGGTAATGTAAATAAATTTTAGATAATATAATGAATGAATAGGAATATTTTTAACTGTCACTTCATGCATTGCATATTGTTTGCTTATCACTCACCTTATTTATGCATGTTTATGTATATTGATTGTAAATTTATTCAGAAGTAAGATTTACAGTAATTCCCACTACTCTACATTATGTGTGTGTGTATGTGTGTGTGTGTGTGTGTGTGTGTGTGTGTGTGTGTGTATATATATATATATATATATATATATATATGTATATATGTATATATATATATATATATATATATATAGAGAGAGAGAGAGAGAGATACATTGCAAGAAAGACCCATACCAGTTAAAGTTTTCGGTGGTTCTCCCTGACATGTGTTAGCAGATGCTGGCAATGCTAGTGTTTGTTCCACAACCTTCAGCCCCACCAGGGTCTGTCTGTCCGAGAGACGTAATTTTTTTCTGTCAGTTTCTCATCAGGCATCAGTTTGGCAGGTGTTTACCTCTCCGGTACAAGTCCTGTTATTATCAATAGTGTTCACCCAGTTTGCACCAATGCAAGGTGTGCTACCCCCTACCCATTTTTAATGAAGATGTAGTTCACCTGGGTTCTGCTTTGACACACATTCAATAACTATTGGATCATGCACCAATAAAAACTAGGATAAAATGCAGGGTAGTAAAGTAAAAATGAGACACTGGTGCTTTTCCCACCTACCTGTTAAAAAGAGAGGAATTTTAAGGAATGGGTAGTAGAAACTATTCGAGAGTTATTAGGGAAGGCAGAAGTTATAGCTAGTGAGTGGGATAAAATGAAAATGGACTTTAAAAATATGACAGAAATAATAATAAAAAAAGAGACGTGGTTAAGTAATAGGAATTGTTTAGAGGAGCTGTCAAAAGCTAAAGTGGTTAGCTTTTGTTGTTTGTCCTCTAGCTACCAAGACATTTTTAATTGGTGAGAGTCCTGGACCTCTTTTCGATAGCTGTCCTTCTTTCAAAGGACCCAGCTCACGCTGGCTTCTACTTCTAGGTTCTGGGGCTCATTGTAGCCAGAGTTGCAGTGATCTCTAAGAAATTCCATATGAAGATAAGTAATAAGGGAATGTCGCAGAACAAGAAGAGGTGCAATTGCAGAGTGCCAATGAGAAAATAAGGGAATATCTGGATAATATGCATGAGTTTAGAAAGATTTCTGTTAACCAACTGCTTTTTGATAACTCTTGAGCTCAAAAAACTTTATAACACAATGGCTTAGGCAACAGAAAGTAGACAGGGTTGTCGCCAAACTTGGGGAGCATGTAACAAGAAAAATAATTGTAGATATTTTGGGCATTTTTTGAAAATTTGTATAAAGCGGAGAAATATGGAAATCAAGAAAGACCTCAAATGGAAATATTTATGGAAGACTTGAGTAAGCCAAGATTAGAGATAGAGGGGGCTCAACAATTAACAGTTAAGATGGGAGGAAATGATATAAAAACAATTATGTATAATCAATGTGTAGAAAAGCCTCCAGGAAGAGATGGTATTTATGTGGAAGTTTGAAAATTAGAAGGGAAGAAAGTAATAAAGATCTGGAAGGTTTTTGTTTAACAGTATTTTAAAAGGAGGGGAAGCACCAACATCTTGGAAGAAAGCTGGGGTGGCTGTAATGCCTAAAGTTGGTAAAGAATCATCTGACTCAGATCCATATAGATCCATTTCAATCTTAAACCATGATTACAAAGTGTTTATGTCTATACTAGCTAAAATGTGTTGCCAGAAATGATAGATCTAGATCACTGTGTTTTTGTGGAGGGGAGGCAAACATTTGATAACATTAATAGAACAATGACTATCTAGACGGAATCAGAATGTACAAAAATAATGCTATACTTAGTGGGTCTTGATGCAGTGAAAAGCATTTGACAGAGTAAGCTGGGATTTAATGAGTAGAGCAATGGAACCATTTGCTTTCTCTGATGAGATTAATTATGAGGATATATGAGGGATCAGAGGCAAGAATTAAAGTGAGAGGGTTCCTCTGTGATAAGTTGTGTTTGAACAGAGGAGCCAGGCAAAGGTGTGCCCTCTTTTCCTTTTGTTGTTTACTTTATATTTAGAGGCACTAGCAAAGAAAATAAAGGACTCCGAAATTCAGTGATATAATTAGTATGGTAAACAAGAAAAGCTGGCTTTATTTGTAGGTTCCGTTATTTTGTACTTGATAAATCTAGAAAAAAATCTGTGTTGTGGAACTTTTTGAGACAGTTTCATGTCTTTTCGGGATGAAAAAAATTAATGAAGATAAAACAAAAGCTATAGCTGTAAATTATGTACCCACATATGAATTGGTTTAACAATATCCATATTCATGGGGACACAATAAGATGAAGTCTTTAGTAGTATGGATTAAAAAGGCTTTTGTTATGATAACCAAGGATATGTGAGAAGAGACTTAAAAGATAATACAAAAACTGGGAGACTGGAAGCTCAAGTTTATGGGTATGGATAGTAAGGTACAAGCAGTGAAAATGTTTTTTAGCCCACTTTAGTTTTATACACAGGTCAGGCATAGTTTTATCTACCAGAGGAGAAGTTGTGAACAATAATAAAGAGTTGAAGGATTTTATGTAGGAGAGGAAGATTGCAAGGATTAAGTTGGGTAAGTTGATACTTCCAGTAGAACAAGGTGGTTTAGAATGACCTGATCTGAAGGAATATTTTAGAGCTACACAGTTAAGGCTCATATACATAAGACAAGCAGAATGTTATCATTCAAAGTTGAAAGAGATGATAATGAAATAAGGGAGGAATTCAAGAAATAAGTACAGAGTGGGATTTTGGATACAGATCCTTAAGGAGATTAACAGCAGCCATATATAATATTACATTCATAAAGTAGGAGAAAGTATTCTGAAAACTAAGCCAGTACACAACAATAGAGAAAGAAGATTTTGCTGTCAGGGATGACTGCAATTAGGGGTACAGAGAATAGGGCCGGAATTTACTGACAAAAACTGATGAAAGAACCAAGATAGTGGGAGCAAATAACTATATAGAGAAAGGTAATAGAATGGGATGATGACAAGAAGACATTTGGACTGGAGGCTAGAGACCATCTTCTTACCACATAGGTAAGTATAGGCAAAGAAAAAGGGATCTGGGAATCCTAATTAAAAGAAGTACTCTAGCAGAGTTTTTTTTTAGTTGAACTTAGAACAGAAGCTGCTGATAAAAAAGGGATAACTAGCAGGGCATATCAAATATTGCACAGTAACTATAAGAAAAAATATCAGATGAGGTTATCCAATCTCCTTTCTCAATCAGTTTTTTCTAAACAATTTGCAAGGGAGCAGTGGGAAGACGTATGTCTGGCTCCCAAGTATGCAGTAAAGTCTAGAAGTTTAAGATTATTGCTTGAAATGATTGCACTGGTATTTTTACACCCCACGCAGATTCTAAATATTTTTTCCTTGGTTAAATTGCAAATGTTTGAGGTGTGATGGGGAAGAAAGATGTAACTGGAAATATATGTTTTGGGAGTGTAATGAGTTGGCAGACTTTAAAAATTCCCTCCAGAGTATTGTGTGAGCAAATGGTTGTAACTAAGGAAATTATTCTTTTGAGCTGGGACACAGGATCTGAATAATAAGGCCTTGTTAAGTTTGATTTCCATTTTTTTTCAAATTGCTCTTTTGGCAGCCACTAGAATTAAAGTCTAAACTAATTGTAACAGAGAGAAAATAACTGGAAGATGGATTTTTTGGAAGGGGAAGGAACAAATTACATAGAAATGGAAATTATGGGAACAGTACATGCAGAATAATCAGTATGAGAAGGAGGAGGAGTGAGGTTTAAGGGAAGGCAGGACTTGAGGAATTTATGTAATGCTGGACTGATGGTTATAAAAAGAACGTATGTGATGCATGATGTATATAACTGGATGCACGTTAATACAGTTTTTTTATTTAATGTATGTTTGCCTGTGTCTTAAATGGCAATTTAATATAAAGTTGTTAAAAAAAAAAAAAGAGGGAGAGTGCCTTCTTGCAAGGGGTCTGGTTGTACATTTATTTATTTTTATTTTATTCATCTTTTAATTACTAAATCCATTTGACATCTAGATAATCTTGGGGGGGGGGGGCTGTTTTCATTTGCTAAGTTGTATCACATCCATTAATTCTGCAGTTGCAGGCTGTTTATACTGTGAGAAGAATCTGTAATTCCAAATACACAATTACTGTTTAAAAACCCAGAATGTCATTGCATCTGGTACTCACAGTAATGCATTTGAGCATGGTAAAGTACTTTGTAAGGGTGGGGTGAATGCCATTACTTCTGTTATGGATGTTGATTGTCTGTCTTTTTTCTTTGTTTTTTTGGTTAACACCAGATAGGGTAACGGCATTTTTCAGGATCTCTGTTAAGTCACTTAGCTTTGTTTGTATAACTTGAGCACTAATCCAGACCATCTTTTTTTGGAGAAGGTTCCCCTGCACGCTAGTGGCAGGAGTGTGCAGTTAGAAATTGTCTGATTGAAGACTGCTAGAAAGGGGCTCAGTTTTTAGCTTTTTATAAATCAGTTTGCTCATTTGCTACTGTTATAGTAAAAAAAAAAAAATACACTTTACGCATCGCTGCTTAGCTAAGGTTAAACTATTCCTGGTGCCATAAAGTCTGCTCTTCTAATTTTCCCTTAGAATGAACCAGGTTTTTAGTTTTAGCACTAAAATCTGTTTGTTTGAGCTCAGCATTTGTTCAGAACTCATTGTAAGCACTAAATAAGCTACAAATTACTATAGCACTCAACTTTCCTCACTTGTGTAGAGGAAAACAGTTTTTAGTACTTAATAAATAAGCACCTATCCAGGCATGTCTGAGGTCCAGCTCCCGCTGTTTTCTCCTGTCTACCTGATGAATCTGGACATTTTGGGGCAATGCAGCAATTGCCTCATGTACACAGACAACCCTCTCCTCCTACCACCAAACATTACAACCTATGAGAGATGCACTTATATAGCCAAACTGGACAAACTGGAAGCAAAGCTATCTTCACCCAAGACTGGACTAAACAGTCAAGAGGAGAAAGTAAACACTTTCACCACACCACACTCATCACATAGTCCCTCAAAACCTACACCACCAAAACAGACACATAGAAACATGAAACACACACCTACATTCGCAGAGGCTCTCAATAAAAATCTGCTCAGGCAACAGAGACCTCCAAAGCAGAAATGCAAGCAACCCCCCCCAACACAACCCAAATGACACATAGGCCACAAACTCAGTGTGCCACTCAACCACAGCCCATAAGGCATAACAACGTACCCAACACTCTAGTCCTAGGTGACTCTACAGTCCACACTGATGTTCCACTCACCAGGCTAAACAAGGAGAAAGTTACTGTCAGCTGCCTGTCGGGTGCCAGGATCCGCCACTTAACGCATGCACTCAGGTCACTCCATATCAAGTACAAATATGACTCTGTCATTGTCCATGTTGGTGTGAATGACCTGAGACATACCTCCCTGGATTACATGAAAAGAGACATGGAGGAGCTCTTTGATGTTGTAGCCAAGGCAGGTATGACCCTAGCTCTGAGTAGCATCCTGCCATCACCCAGAATGATACCACAGTACAAGGACAAAGACTTATTGGCTAAGCTTCTGGTGTCATTCTAAGTGGATCCAGTATCTGTCTGCCTGGGATGTCATGATCGACAGACCACGATGCTTTGCCAGAGATGGCCTGCACCTGTCGCCCTTGGGATTCCAGGTACTGGCTAAGGCTCTTGCCACCCCTATAGTACCTTTTTTAGGCAAGGTTCAAATGACAAATTCACCACCTTAACAGGTACAAGCAAGCAAAATCTGAGGGTAATGCTACTCAATGCTAGAAGTCTAAACCTCAAAATGCATTCACTTGAGGCACTCCTTAAAATGGAGAGCATCGACATCTCTGCAGTGACAGAGACCTGGTTCAAGGTTCCAGAGAGCACCCCTGCATTATCAGGCTATAATTCATACCACACCTTTCGGCCACCTAACCTGGACCGAAACACTGAAGGCAGAGGCGTGTCCATATTCGTTAAGGATATCCACACCTCCAGGCTAGTTGCTCAGCATAATGCATCTGAGATTATCCAAGAGCAATTAACTCTGGGCAAGACCACAATCCAAATTGTAACTTGCTATAGACCCCCACCATGCCCCAGGATTCCTACTCCTCATTTCTTGATACACTGGAAAACCCAACACCCTAATAATGGGCGATTTTCAACTACCCCACCATTAACTGGGAAAACTTCTCGTGTACCAGCTCATTTGCTCAACGTTTTCTGGAATTCATAAATTCCCATGCCTTGGCTCAACTTATCCACACCCCTACCAGGGGCAGCAATATCCTAGACCTGGTTATTACCAACATGGGCCATTGGTGCTCCACACCAGAGGTCAGTTCCTCTTTGGTCAGATTCGACCACAAGCTAATCACCCTAGACATCCACATCCCGCCCCCAACCCCCATTAGGGAAACCACCGTAAAAAATTTCTCTGAAGCCAACTTCACACTTCACAACACCCATGCAGACGGACAGTAGAGGTACGACTGCCGACTTCTACACAAATGCACTTTATAAGCACTTATACGAGTGCATGGATCATGCTATCCCTAACAGAACCAAGATGCTAGCCTCCAAAAAAAGGAAGCAAATCTGGTGGTCCCCTGCCATAAATAAACTCTACAACAGAAGAAAAAAACTGTTCCAAAAAAGAGTAAAATCCCATGATTGGAGGAACTACCTGGTCAGCCTCAGTAAGAAGCTGAGCTCCCTCATAAAATCCTCCAAAGTTAGTTAAGAAATCAAAATCGCCACTGATCCTAAAGACAACCACAAAGCATTCTATAGCTATGTCAAGAATCTCAATGGCAACACTCAGATCTGCTCTGAGTTGCATCACAACGGTACTAAATATACAGAACCAACTGATATTGACAACATCCTGGCAAATAGGTTCAGTGCTAATTTTACCCCCCCCCCCCTCACCCCCTAAAGGGCCCATCTCTATACCGGGAGAATGCAAAGTTCCTATAATCATAACTGCACAGGTAAAAACACACTCTCCAAAGCCAAGAACACAGCATCCATGGGACCTGACAACATCCCAGGCTGCGTTCTACGCGAACTGCAGAATGAACTGGCACCCCACCTAAGCACCATGTTCAATCATAGCCTCACTTCAGGCTTTGTGCCCACTGACTGGCGCACAGCAACGGTTATCCCACTCCACAAAGGGGGAGCCACCACGGACCCCAGGAACTACCGCCCCATTAGCCTAACAAGCCTGGTTTGCAAGTTCATGGAACGTATCATCATGGATCTTGTACACAAAGACATTGGTAATCTCCAAACTCTGGACCCCACCCAGTTCGGGTTTGTAAAAGGTAGATCATGTCTCCTAAACCTGATAGACTTCTTTGAAGCAGTCACCAAAGCCATAGACGAGGGTAAGGTGGTTCCTTTCTATATCTTGCCAAGGCTTTTGACACCATCCCCCACTCTGGAATTATAGATAAACTCACTAAACTAGGTGTAAATCCCTGTGTCACAAGATGGGTTGCCAACTGGCTCACTGACAGAACCCCACACTGTGAAAGTAGCAGACTCCAAATCCGACTTCAGACTAGTGACAAGTGGAGTACCATGGGGTTCATTCGTGGGTCCTCTCTTGTTTGGTATCTACTTTTCTGAAGTACAGGCTAACACAGAAGGTCTTTGGCTAACGAAGTTCGCAGTTGACTGCAAACTATGAGCCATGATCAAAACTCCTAACGATATGGGCATCCTACAAAAGGGCCTCACGGAGACAGATGCCTGGTGTCAAAGCCATGGCCTCAAGCTCAATGCCAAAAAAGTGCATGGTCATCCCCTTTGGTAAAAACTCAGTACCCATGAGCTACCACGTAGGTGGTAGTCTACTTAACACTGAAAGTGTGATAAGAAACCTTGGGAGACAGGTGGACAATAGTCTCGTCTTTGATAATCACATCTCCAGAGTAGTCAGGAAATCCTTCTACGTGGCACACCTCATCACAAAAGGTTTCAAAGAGGTCATTGTTCCCCTCTACTCGTCACTCATTAGACCCATTATAGAGTACAACGCCCCTTTTGGTATGAACCTCACAAGACATCTACAACAACTGGAAAGGCCGCAGAAATACCTCACAAAGTACCGGCCTCAAACAGATGTCCTATGCAGACCGTCTCAGAAAATTCCAGCTTTACTCCGTCACATATCGCCTACTCAGAGGCAATCTCTGCCTAACATGCAAAGCTATGTCAAACCCAGAGCTGTTGGACATGCTGCACTTAAAGAAATCCCAATCCCTCCGAGCTACACGCTTTAGGGACCTAAATCTTGTCACTACAATAAACAGAACATGCTGGAGGGATAGATTCCTGTCCCAGAGACTTCCCATGCTTTGGAACAAACTACTTATCTATATCAAACAAAGCTTCTCTTTAGCACTCTTCAGGAAAAATCTTGATTGGAATGGAAATAGAAAATTCACCCCGGTGATCTCTGTGGCTCTGCCTGACAGGAGCATAGGAAAATAATTTTCTTGGGTGGCGAAAGCCAGGGTACCTTTTTGGCTAGGCATATATAGACCCTAGGGCCAATAGCCTAGCACCTACCTATGAGAGACTAAGATTATGCCTCTGACTGGTAACATTTTTTGTATTGTGACATGCGATTCTAATTGTTCTATGGGCCTACAGCTTAGACACTTGCTGAATTCTCAAGGCCCTACTATGTATCCTTTTGTTATGTGTACGTATATGTAATTTATGAAAGTGAATTTTGTTTACCACTCCTCAGGAGTTACTTTGGAATCTTTTAGGTTGTGCAGTAAGGTAGTGGTGAAACTGCCCTTTGTGCAGTCCTTTACTACTTGTAACATGTTGTTCACATTTTTTCAGTAGGATTTTCCATTGTCCATGTTTGCCACATATGAAAGGCACCTTGCCTGTTCATTCTGAATAATGTTGCATTTGAAAATGTAGGCTGTTGCTTGGTAGATACCTTTATAAATAGTTGTTTAGTTATGGCTTATTTTGTTTGTTTAAATGTTTACATGCTTCTGTTTCTGTATTTACTTTAATGTTGAAATCTGTTCTTTATTTATTGAAATCAATAAAATTATTTAAAACAAAAAAAAAGAAAATGTAGGCTATCTCACATCTTAAATTCTTTCTTGTTATCAGGTGAATCGTGGGTGGCATTCAAAAGGGTCAAGGACTTTGATAATAGCTGTCTGAATGTAGATGTTGGCATTTCAACAACTCCTGCTACCCTGTTTTAAAAGTATTGTGTGGTTCTTTCCTTATGGAAACAGTCCTATGTTGCACATGGCACTTTAAGAATGTAGACCTGAAATGACTTTGACTTTGCAGTTGTAAATATTTGGAAATGTCTAGGGAACAACCTTATCAGCCATGGACTTTGGCTGTGCATGGTTTGCTCTAGTGTTGTGAAGTGTCATGTTTCAATGTGTACCATAGATGTAGGCAGTACATTTTGTAATCGTAACTGGATTTGCACTGGCCATCCCACCCATTGGCTGTAGCCATACTTTTTCAAGAAATTGCAAGATGTGTATGCAGCATCACTATGTTTGTCAGTTGTTCTGTTGATCTGTATTTATAGTAACTTATCTCACTGTCTCCTTTGAGTGACTTTTTATGTTTATTTTTTTTGATTTAAGCATATCTTCCCAAGTCTGCTTTTGTTCCAGTTGTAAGTATAGCTTGAGCCAAGAGTACCTGTATATGTGTTCAAAATAATACTTCAAGAGCAATACAGTTGATCTCTTTTAACATTTATCAGACAATATGGATTACAAATGAGCAAATGAGAACAGATTAAATCTGCTAGAGGGATGGCAAGATATAAAAACAGAAACTTATTAAGACCTTAAGATCTGACTGAGGTTATAAATAAATAAATAATATGCCTAGTGTTCTTTGATATCAAAGTATGTTTCTGGTTTAACCTCTGCTGAAACCCGAATCTGTTAACATTGGCTTATTACCAGCACTATCATAGAACTTTCACTGTGAGTGGGCAGGGTGTTAAAGAAGTTTAGTACACTCAGATTTCAACACCCTGTCCGAGCAAGGCTATTGTCAGAGGCTTGTTCCAGTGCTCTGCATATCTGTTCAGTAGAATCTCATCCCTTACCATTCCAAGATGGCCACTTTAAGTATGGTGTTGTTGATGTACTCATACTAAACCTATGTTATTCGCCGCCTCCAAAACCTCCTTCCTAGATAAACACTCCTTCATAATCACCAGCAAAAAGACTACTCCCCTAGAAATAGTCTCTGACACTAAACTACTAGGTGTACTACTAGATTATCAACTAAAAATTCTACAAACATTTACAAGTGAATATCGTGGTCGTGCAGAGGTTAGCGTTGCCGCCTCACGGCAAGAGATTCTCTGGTTCGATTCTCTGCTGGGTTGCCTTCTGTCCGGAGTCTGCATGTCCTCCCTGTGGTCGCGTGGGTTTCCTCCGGGTGCCTCCCACATCCCAAAGACATCCTGTAGGTGGGTTGGACACTCTAAATTGGACCTAGGTGTGAGTGTGTGCGTGCATGTGTGCGCCTTCCATGGAAGGTTGGAAGCCGGGCTGGCAACTCGACAATGTAAAACTCCAGTGCCAATCATGAGCGGACAGGTGATCTGCTGTGACAACCCCTAACTAGGAAAAGCCGAAAGAAGAAGATTTGGTCTTGATAAATGTGCAGAAGCATCCTTTAAAGCAGGAAAACTGCAGTACCAGGAAACATCAGTTTGTGACAAGAATGTGCTATAAAAGAACTTGAGCAAGAGGGAGTGTATAAATATTTTGGAATTGATGAAAGATCAACAATAAAACCTGAACAAATGCAAATAAACTTAGCAAGGAATACTTTAGAAGACCTAAATTAATTCTGAAAACAGCATTGACATCTAGGAACAAAATTCAACCTATAAACCAATTTGTTCTTCCTGTCCTAACTTACAGTTTTTAATGATAAACTAGCCCCAAAACATGTTGGCTAAATTAGACAGGAAAACAAGAAGGATGCTTCATGCTCACCAAATGATTTATAAAAATCAGTGCATACCAAGATTAAATATTCCCTGTTCTGAAGGAGGGATGGGCCTCCTTGAAATTGATTACATCTATAGAATTGCAGTCGTGAGTTGCAAGTATAGAAAACTTCTGGAAGAACCTCATGTTGATCAGCAACGAACGCAGGAATGGTTAAGAAGAGGTGAATTCAAACCAAGAGATGAAAGGTTGATATTGGCGGCCCAAGATAGTGGGCTACATACACGCTGGTTTACAAAGTCCATTGAACATGTGGAAGAAACAGACAAATGTAGGTTTTGTAAAACCGAATTGGAAACAGACGCACACCTTGTTGCTGGTTGTGACATACTAATTTTTATTTATTTATTTTATTTTATTTTACGTTTGTTTACCGGGTTAGTCTGGCTGGGCAGAAGCCCTTTTTCAGCAGTGATCTGGGGAGAAAATCTCCATTAGAGTACAAATATAGCAGCCTAGTGTACAGATTACACATCATATTCTAACAATAGAGTAAGCAGAAAACTATTTACAATATTTACAGTTAAGATTAAACAGTAGTTTTGCAGTAAGGCTTTACAGAGCATAGTAAAGAAGTAAACTGTGGAGACGAGTGGACTTAATACAGAGGGGGTGTAAGAATCAAGTATAGGAGAGGAAGGTTGGAAATAAGAGGCAGTGGGAAAACTGGTTAGAGGAGGGGGCTAGACATAAATAGGGATGTTATATTGGAAAATTAGATTTGAGATGAGACTGGAGGTTGAGGCTAGAAAACTTGTTGAACTACAGGAGAGGGGTATGTAATGTAGAATAGTATGAAGGTTAGAGGAGAGAGGGGTATGTAATGTAGAATAGTATGAAGGTTAGAGGAGAGAGGGGTATGTAATGTAGAATAGTATGAAGGTTAGAGGAGAGAGGGGTATGTAATGTAGAATAGTATGAAGGTTAGAGGAGGGGTATGTAATGTAGAATAGTATGAAGGTTAGAGGAGGGGTATGTAATGTAGAATAGTATGAAGGTTAGAGGAGGGGTATGTAATGTAGAATAGTATGAAGGTTAGAGGAGAGAGGGGTATGTAATGTAGAATAGTATGAAGGTTAGAGGAGAGAGGGGTATGTGATGTAGAATAATATGGAGGTTAGAGGAGAGAGGGGTATGTAATGTAGAATAGTATGAAGGTTAGAGGAGAGAGGGGTATGTAATGTAGAATAGTATGAAGGTTAGAGGAGAGAGGGGTATGTAATGTAGAATAGTATGAAGGTTAGAGGAGAGAGGGGTATGTAATGTAGAATAGTATGAAGGTTAGAGGAGAGAGGGGTATGTAATGTAGAATAGTATGAAGGTTAGAGGAGCGAGGGGTATGTAATGTAGAATAGTATGAAGGTTAGAGGAGAGAGAAAGAGGGACAGCATATATATTTTTATCGTGGCTGACTGCAGTGGCAATGCCAATGATTTTTGAGGTGTTCCTTTAAAGCTGCTTTGAATAATTTTGAGTTGGTAAGGGACCTTCTCTTGAAGCAGTTTATTCCAGGACATGGATGGGTGATAGCTATAATTTTTACAACCAGTTTTAGTTTTGGGTTTGTAGATTTAGAGTAACTTTTGGGTAGAGCTTCAGTTGTCTGGAGGGAGAGTAATAGGAGATAAGTGGCGTGAGTGTTGGACAATATGAAGGCAAATAAAGGATGGAGTGAATAATGGAGAGCTGTGAGAGTAAAAGTTGGTGAGGTAGTTCTAACCAGTTCATTAGTTTTAGTGAGATGCAGTGATGGGATTTATAGTTTTGATGTGCTGCAACTTGAGCGTTTTATTGTAGGTGGTTTTAAGTTTGGTGAGAAGGGTAGAGTCAAGATTAGTAAGGATCTGGCAGAATGGGACTGTATAATGAAAGGCATAATAATGTAGCAAGACTGTTGCACTGGGGATTCTGCAAACATTATGGTACTGACGTTGCTGAAAAACACTGGAAACATGAACCACAAAGCATCATAGAAAATGGTGATGTTTGTCACATGGGATCATCCATTACCAACAGTTCAAAGATAGGTGCTAGAAAACCCCATATCCATGAAAAGAAGACAAAAGTAGAATTGCTCATTGAAATCGCCACACCCAGTGACTACAGTGTCTTGCATACAGAGAGACACAAAGTCATAAAATATCAGGATCTGCAGGCAGAAACGAGAGCAATGTGAAAGGAAGATACCCAGATATTTTCATAGCGTAGGAGCAATGGGTCTTATAAAAAATAATTTACAATCGTATTTAGATGTTATCAATACATGTGATTCCATATGAATTGCAGGAAGAGTCATTACTGGGCACATTGTGGGTGCTGCGAAGAGCACATTTGGCTGACATCAAAGATTGAAACAATACTAATTTTATGAACTTTAATCGTACTTTGACTTAGGAATGGGATCCATTCCTGTCATGATGTTAGAAACCCAAAAGATTTGGAGAAATTAAAAAAAGGTGAAACCTTTACTTGCTTTTTGCAGATCTTTCCTGCCACTCTGCGTGAAAAGAACTTAAACTTGCTTTTTTAACTTTTATTTTTTTAGGAACCTCTTCTGTCTTACCTTCTTATAGCAAATGGTGTTCCAGTAAGAAAATGCTCACAGAACATTAACAGTCACTGTCTAAGCTTGATGCCATCATGTGCTCTTCTTGAAGCCATTTTAATAAAACTGGAAGGGGAAGATTATGGTTCACTTTCAAACATTCTCCCATCACAAAACGTGCCAACAGTGTAGTAGAAGGAGATAAAAAAAGCAACACCAGAAAGGTATGTTAGGTGAAACCTCTGTCTGTCTGGGATCAGTGAAGCAGGACTGCATAGTCTGCTCCCTAGAGCCTACTGCTGTGACCCTGCCATCTTCTCTTTAATACGCTTGTGTGATTTATTCCAGCATTTGTGTACAGGTTGGGGTTTCCTTTTCTCCTAGAACACTAGACCTCTTTCTCAGGGGCATCACCAGTTTTCCCTGTTTCACTGGTAGAACCTTCTTCAGTCCTTCCTAGTTCTCCGACTCTTCATTTTGTTGGAGGGTGACATGATGGTTGAGGTGTTTACTTTAAGGATACAAGGGACAGGGTTTGATTCTCACCTTTGAAAGGAAGTTGACTAGGCTCAAAGTGGCCTGCAGGAGCAGCTTGATTAGTTCTTACCTATGAACGTATGATATATTCCTGGAGGCAACTCCACTCACCACAACCAGCTTTTGCTTCAGCCTCCTGTTAAGTAGACTGTGGTGTCGCCAGTTCCAAACTGTATGCATTTCTTACTGGATTTCTTAACTAATGCTGCATAAAACCCTTCCCAGCGGTCATTTTGATGGCATCACTCTCTCTCTACTACTAGCTGCTCAAGCCATGCAAGTTGTGTTTGCACATTTATGGGTTATCGTGACATCAGTTCTGATGTCTGCCAATCCCCTAAGATTAGCTTACCCCTAGTGCTGGTGCTGATTTTGGTGTGCCCTCTGTGTTTGGGACCGGTATCAGACTACATTCCCGGGCTGGGCCTAGCTGTAGCCAATCTCCTTATGGCAGGTCCAGTGTCAGATTTCCTCTACATGTTGGTAGAAAAGTCAATGTAACTCCTTGCATTAAGACCAGTTTTAGTGTTTTTATTGACAGGCTTGTAATTGAGAATTGGTATCTGGTCTGATTATACAGCCAAACATCAGTCCTGGAGGTTGTGTATTTCGCAGTCACCTTGCATCTTTCTATCGGCCTCCCTTACCCTTATATTTAACTGACTGCACAGTTGGCAGTGATTTACTATGCTGCCTTCCTTTCCATTGATGTTGGTTACTTAACAGTTCCCTAGTACCTTGCATTTGCTGTAGGCATTCAGCTACATGAAGGTTGTGCATCAGAGCTGGTAACTCGGTACGTAAAAATCAACTACCAATCATTAGCGGACCGAAGTTCTGCTGTGGCGACCCCTAACCGGGAAAAGCCGAAAGACACAGACAGTGAACATTGCTGGCTTGTCCTCTGTAGCTAGCATCAAACAGACAGACAGACACACACAAACACACACACACACACACACACACACACACACACACACACACACACACACACACACACACACACACACTTAGGTGGTCATAAACTTCAAAAGCAGCCTTCCAAGTGACATATGATTCCACTTGTGTAGTGAGCAGGGAAGCAGGCACCCCTAGATGCCATCTGATGTCATGCCTGTTTTTTTTTTTTTTTTTTTTTTTTTTGGACAGAGTCCTTTTGGTGAGGCAGTGAATGCATCTTCTGTTGTCTTCCTTTCCTGGAACCACTACTGTTTGGCCTGGATATTAATTCTCCACTAGAAGTCATGAAAGAGAAAGGACAGGACCTTTTCATCACAGGGGTAATTTTTTTTCAAGTATCCCAGTGGTCATACTAATGAATATAGAAGATCTGGCATAGGCCATGGCAACACCAAAGAAAACTGGACAAACAGCAGCAGTGGCAGTCTCAGTAACGGGTTTCTAGTGTTAAACAGCTTGGGTGCGGATGTAGCAGGGATCTAGAGTTCTTGTTGTCATCATGGTGGCAGTGGCACCTTACGTTTGGAGATTTTCATCAATTCTGTCATGCTCTCTCACCACTCCCTTATTTGTCAGAAAAAACTCTACTCCTGCTAGGGCATCTGGTGTCCCTCAGCAATAACTTGTTGATCAGAACAGGGAGAAAGAAGTAAGGACATTGGCAAGACCTTGGGGGCCAAAAAAAATAATGTTTTAGTCGACTGTTTGTGTGAAATGACAGCATGGTCCATCTTGCACGTGTTTGCAAAATATTATAAACTTGGATCCCTTATCAATTCCTTTCCTTGTCCTTTGGGTATGTTTTTTCTTTTTTTTCATTCAGATTAACTTTTAACCATTTACACTGAGTAAATAGTGGAAGTGAGGGAAAACAGCCCTGGTCAGATGTCAGCAGAGAGTGACAAAGGCAATCTCTGAATGTTGAGGCGAAAACGATTTTGCTATGTTAACATGCAAATCATGGAGACAAGTGCATTATTCTCACTTTCAAAGTATCCTCTTCCATATTCAAGGTTAAGGCAAAAACTTCACTCCACATTTCTTCCTGTACTGCATTATGTTTTTCCTTAACATGATCTGTCCTTTTTAGGGAGTCACAGGTGTGACATGCATCCTCTTGTCACTACTCATTCCACTACAGCACTTGAAATCGTTGATTAGATCACACTACTCTTTTGCTTGTTTGGATAAAATTCAAATTCCTTAAGTCGTTCTTTGCATAATTACTCTTAGTACTGTTTTGAGTTTAACCTTGTGCAAAACATTCCTCTGTACACTACTGCTTAAAGTGTTTTTTAACTCTATAGATCAGCTTCTGTCTTATAGGGCTGTTTCTCTCTGCTGCATTTCCTTTTAGTCAGCACTTATTATGGCTTCTAGATGATGGTCACACCAGTACAAAATGAAGTGTTATAGCAGTAACCACCAAACGTAGCAACCTGGAAAATCTGCTGACCATGTGGTCTGAACAGGACATACATTCTGCATTGTCTCATCAGGCCTTTAAAGACCGGGAAAAACCTAGCACAGCAGAAACTCTCCTATTATTTCAGTAGTAAGTGGTGCTAATTTAGACATGAATTGTTCACACAGGGCACCATGTTTCATTTGTCAGTTAAGCGATGACCCCTGTGTTGAACACCCATCCGTGTTGGTGGTATGCAATTGCAGAACTAATGCTGCTAATGATCATTGAGCCCTGGTTTGTGCAGCTATGTGGGCATATATGTTGAAAACAATGTTGTCAATAGAATGCCAGAGTAAATCCAGCTGTCTGTTAGTCTGCAGGAGACGGACCATCTTACGGTGGGGTAACATGTAAAGGAAGATCTCTGCTGGCAGATGCCATTTATAAGGGGTGAACCTTTAAATGACAAATACCAAGGGTATAAGCACAACTGACTGTTGTGTACTTTGTCGTTGCTGGAGCACTCATTTTCTTCAAAACACTTAAAGTAAAATAAACTTCACTGTGACCAAAGTATGGTTTGCCATTTATTTCATCATAACATATTTATTAAAATGTTTATCTATGCATTTAGTTTGACAGCTGTTTATTTCTCCATTTACCATTTGGATGATTTTCATATTGGTGTGTTTCGGAGCTAGAAGTCAATGGGGGGGGGGTGCAGAATACTACAGTGAAAATTAGAGTGATGGTTGGCCCCATATCATCATAGCTGTGTACAAGGGCGGTTTTAAGCTTAGCCATGCATCCCAAATCTCTGACAAGTTCTTGGTACCTTTGATAAGTGTAAGCAGGGGCTTGGGAGAAGGATAAATACAGTGAAAGTTACAGGTTCATAGGTGAATACTAGGCTAACTGCCCTGAAGGGTCATTTTAAGCCTATCCAATAACCAGGTAGGATTTATTACATCAGTTTTCTCCTAATTGTGACCTTTGCGCCTGAGTAAACTTCGCTTTTTTTCTTTGCGCCTGAGTAATCTTCGCTTTTTTTTCTTTGCGCCTGAGTAATCTTCGCTTTTTTTCTCCTTTTTGAGTTTAAGAGCTGTGGCATAAAACATATACATATGCAAAGTGTGCATGTGTTTTTGTGGGTTTGTGAGTGGGTGTGTAGACCTTGATTAAATGCTGTTATAAACCGCTATTTATAATGGCAATTATTGAAGATTTCACTCAGAAAAAAAATGAAACCACGGCCATTGTCTGTCTGTTCCTTTTGGAGTTGCTTAAGCCCTTTATCTTTTGGAGGTGAAGTAAAGGAAAAAGGGGCAGTGAGACAGGTTTTAGTAAATTCTTACCTCATTGCTGACTACTACTTGAAATTTCCCTTATTTCCCAACTAACCCCCCACACAAATGTTTACATAAAATAGTATGTGTTAATGCTAAAACCAAAAGGCAAAATAAAAGTAATTTGTTTTCTGTATCAGACCACTGCACTTTGATAGTTTTGTATAGTTGCGGAGGTTGAGTTGTTTTAAGTTCATTTTCAGTCTGATGACTCTGTTTCAGTTTTTACCGTTCTTCCCTGTTTGTTTACAGAGATTTTCACTGCCCAGGCTAATTGGTTAATGCGATGATGCCTTTATTGCCAGTTGCCATGTCTGTGAATTGAACACTGCCCTGTCAGACCTGTGCTCGCTAATATTTTCCCTACCAGCGCATGCACTGCAAGTAGCAAGGATATCTCCAAGGCATGCAAGCTCACATGTGCACAAATGCACACACATATACTGACTAACATTCCCACAGACACATTCAGACACACACAGATCCAATCGGCCACAAACAAGCTCCTGCAAATCTCTTCATACTTACAGAAACATTCACTCATGTCGGCCACAAACAAGCTCCTGCAAATCTCTTCATACTTACAGAAACATTCACTCATGTACTCCCCCCCCCCCACACACACACACACACGCACACACACACAGTACCCCCCCCCCTTCTGCATGGACTCCCATACTGAGTCAGCTTGCCATATTTATCTCTTGCAGTGTGCCCAGACATTCACAAACACACACCTGTACATACAGCACCACAATACTTAGCTAGAGTCACTGTATAAACTGTAACCAGTTCCATAGGTGTGAATGGATGAACACTATGAAAAGATGGCATTCAGTTTTTCCTTTTAATGAAAAAATTAACTCTGTCGAACATCAGTTGCTCTACCTCCTTAATCAGCTGCAGTCACTGTTTCTGGGAGATGACACATGGCTAATTTGTGTTAGTCAGTCCCCTGGACTGCTGTATTTACATGCATCTTCACCATCTAGACCATTTTCCATGTTCTGCCAATGTGTTTTGCTAGTAGCGGCCAGGAGAGATGTCTCAGAATTGCTAAGGCTTACCTTAGTGCAGAAACCTATGGAGTAAAGGCTCCCACTTCATGGTAAGCCTTTTGGTTGGATGTACTATTATTACTTCAGGTTTTGCTCCATTTTACATATGGTACAGTACCTTAAAACTCTTCTGATAAACTATATATAGGTGGCACAGAAGTAATTTTATTACTTTATAACACTAATTGTAAACATTTGGTTGTGTTGAACATTGGCTTAGTAGATTAAAAAAAGTATTCAAAAAGTGGGTTGTAGCTATTCCGGAATCTTAAGATTGTTAAAATGTGAATATTTAAAGGGTGTTTATAATATTCATAACATCCATCCATCCATAACCCCTCTTTTCTCATTTTGGCACATGGGGTCGGGGTGTCACTTTCAACAGTAACAATCATCTAAAGCCAAGCTTTACAACTCTGGGTGGCTAGCTCTGCCACTGTAATTTTTTCACAACACACACACACACACACACACACACACACACACACACACACACACACACACACACACACACACACACACACACCTGAACAAATTTAAAAGCATGGTTTATTGATTGGAGTTTTTTTCCCTGCTTTCCCACCTAGAAGGATTTTGCTTCCTGCATGCAGTTAAGAACGGGGCCTCTCAGGTCCATCCTTTTTCATCCATGGAGCAGAGCTGGACAGAGCTAAAAGAGCGCTTCACACAGATTTCATTACTGATGTCCTTCTTTCTTGATATGCATATGCATAGCTGCTCCTTAGGCAGAGCGTGCCCTCTGTGACCCATCACTATGAAATCACTATTATTTTTGTCAGGATATAGCTCTTTAGTAAGAAGAGAGGTGAACTACCATGAGTTATGAATGCCTTTTACAAGAGGTTATTGGGAACTCTTCCAAACTCAGGGTCCTTCTATAAATGGTACCACCTTTGGAATTTATTAGTGGCCTGCATTTAACCGACATAACACCATAAACTTTATAAGTGTGCATTTCTAGGTGTCAGGGATGTATTTTCAGTGGCTTTGTGTGACCCTTGTATACTTTAAGCAGATTAGGAGTTATTCTGATATATGATTGCGTACTACACATTGATACATCATGTAGACAAAAAAAGAAATTACATATTCATTTACACTACAGTAGTTCCATTTGGGTGCAGGACATGTTATTTACTGTTTCTTGACAAATGAACTTGCGGTTATTGCTTCAGTACAAGGCAGTATGATCTTGCATTTGCTTTAATCTAGTTGCGAGACCTTGATCTGAAGGGGTTAACACATGCTGTTGAATTCTAAAGAGGGAGCATTCATAAATCAAACTAGCTGGATCTTGAGGGACAGAAATTTTCCATTTCTGAAAAGTAGTTTCAGCTAACTTCTGAGAATAGACCCTTTGTATTCAGATGCTGTCCAACAAGAAGCCTGTTGTTTTTAAGCCCTCAGTTGGAGAATGCTAGCCACTGTGTGGATGTTGCGGTTTGAACGCTGAATGCATTTTCACTTGATAGCAACTTCAGTGTGAGTACAGAACTGCTAGACAGCTCATCTGCACTTTTAATTGTTTATATTACAATTCAGTTGACATCACCTTATACAGCGGTCACTTGAATCCAACTAAATGATAATTGCATGGTGTAGACACAGACTGAAGAAGAATGTTAAATGGTGAATAAATGCAGCACCCCCACCCTTGGCTTAACACAAGAATCCATCTACAGTTGCAGACCCCAGATGCATTAATACGTAGTTCATGTTTGTAGAGCTTGTGGTCATGAAAATAAGATGCATGCAGATAATACAAGAGCATTGCTGGTATTATAAATCTGAATAATAGAGTACTTCAGCATTTCTGCAGATGTTAAAAGGGCAGCTGAATAGGGCTGTTAATTGTCTTCTCAGTAACAAAAGCATTGAACCCATTTCAGAAATTTAAAAGTGTCAGGTAAGGTTTACAAATAATGCCTTTGTACAGTGGAGAGAGATTGATGGACAGATCTAATGATAGGCTTTGTCAGTGTTTCCTGTCCTAATAAGACATTCCATTAAGCATAGTGATATAGCTACTAATCCCGCCAGTCCCAGTTTCTCCTGTGTTACTGGCTACATATATCAGGTAGGACTGTCGTTACTGACATGTCTTACTCTGTGATGCTTCCCTTTTCTGCTACACTACACTTCCCAACCCTTTCATACATAACATTTAGAAATCAGTGAGTATGCCTTTCTTCCAGCACTGGGCCCAGATAATAAATCTTGGCAGTGAAAAGTATTTTGTTAAGCAGAACACACTCATCAACAAAGCAAGGCATCAAGTTGTCCTTTGTTATATTAAAGATTTGTTTGTCATTGGCCCACAAATTGTGTTAATGTACTGTGCATGTCATCAGATGTTGAATCCTAACTGCTTGCAAATGGACACATCTGCATCCGTGCACCTATGTGTAAGGTGTGCATACCTTTCAATGCACTGATCCCCGGGGTTTTACTTGATTTGATTTCAGTTAGTGAACAGCCCTGTATCTCACACACCCACAGACACAGCTGTCTCTGAAATGGTTGTATATTTCATCTTAGCCCCCTTCCCAGGAAAATCTGCAATGAAAATGTTGATGTTAGAGTGTCTCATAATCTATGTGTTCTGTACTACTTCTTACCCCGAAGTATATTGTTTAATTGTTACCACTGAGTTAGTCAACCAGGCTGTTAGAACTATACTTAGCTGTTAAGAATAATTTTTCTTCTGTCATGTTTATTAGAATATGCATTTTAAACATAGTGGGAAGAAAACACAAGTATTCTGCTGAGAGTGTGTTGTGGGTGACATTATTCAGACAGTCACACTAATATGTCTGAACTTGCTTTTACTGGTTAATTTTAAATTTGAGTTAATGTAAATCAAAAGAAGTTTTGTATTTTCCATTGCATCCAACATATATTTAATGCAACAACTCATAAACTGGGAGTACAATTATTTTGATGCTGGTATTCTAAGTACATCTTATAAATCTAAGACTTTCATATAGATCTAACAAAAGAGCCTCTAAATGATGACTCTGTTCAAGAGAAATCTAGACCTGTGGATGGGAGATCGTAGGTTTACCCCGGGAATCATCTCTGTGTCACTGCTGGACAGAGGCACAACAAACTAATGGGCACAGTATTTTTTCATGTAAGGGGTGGCATAAGCCACAAAAATTTGGGCTAGGCTTATAAATGCCTTAGGGCAGATAGCCTAGTATAAACCTATGAACCTATGAACCTATAATATATCAAAACGCATTTAAATTAATGTGATCATTTAGAACTGTTTTGTTACAAATTAGCATTTGGATTGTGCAGCATGAACACTTTTTCTTTATTGAGTTTTGGAAAGCTGAAAATGACTGTAATGAAGACGTGCCCTTGGTCACTAAAATGCTTTTTTGTACTTATTAAGAGAGAGAATTTCTTTGCCACTTTCCATCTGGAGTTGTATGGATGCTTCTGAAAAGGAAGAACCATCTAAGCTTATCTTGTACTATAACAGGGAAGGGAGTTTGGGAAACATAAGATCGTCTGTGTTGTTTCATGAGCATACATGCATGAAGAACAAGACAACTGTGTTGTTGTTGTGTCTTTCAGCTTTTCCCGGTTAGGGGTCGCCACAGCGGAACTCCTGTCCGCTAATGATTGGCAGTAGATTTTTACGTGCCGACTTGCCGGGCCTGGCGCACAACCTTCAACGAAGGAACGTCCATTCATGCATGTATTCTGTGTAAATGGTGCTAGTGTTTAGATGAAACATGCACCTAAATAGGATAAGCTACATTATCAGTAAAGAACAAACAGGAAAAAGTTTTGGGTTTTTGAATTTGCTTGTGACGACTTCCTTTATATATGCAGTTATAACCTGTAAGTTTGAATGCCTCAAAAGTTAACTCTTGTTTAGCAAATAGAAACAAGTAATGCATTTTTGGCTATACAGGAGAAATAATGTTGCCTTTCCACTTCTTCATACGCAGCAGTCCTGATGCATTGTGAAGGCTTGTCGTGTGGAACTTATTCTAAAATATTGCGCAGCAGTTCAAGCAGCCTTAGGAAGTAAAGGTACCTCAATGCGGTAAACAGTTTGAAAATTACTGGTAGTTCCACATGTATATTAGATTGCCATCAGATGAACATTCTGCCGAATGATCAAGAAGTACCCAAAGTTGCAGCTGTAGTTAATGGCGCGCATTTACTTTTTTACAGACATTATACAAGTGCACCCACAACAGTGCATGCTCACACACTATATATTTGACACCTACGCAATCTACAGGTTTGAACCTTGCTTGCTTATTTATTTATTTATTGCATTTGTTAACCGGGAAAGTTCACTGGGCCTGGAAAGAGCCCATTTTCAGTGGAGGCCCAGGGAGAAAAGCTCCACAATAATTGCATACAAAGAAAATATTCATACACATAACAAAGAATTTTGAGCAGTACTATTACATTGAAAGAAAATAATAAAACAAAACAGTGAAGATAATTACAGTCATGGAAAAATAGAAGTAATAAATGGCATATATTCAAACTGCACATGAATGTACTATATCTGCAAGGTTCAATGCAGTGGGGATGTAAAGTACAGCATAAGAATAGGGGGAGATAGAGGGGATAAGGAAGGAAAAAGTCAGGCTTGAGTGGCAGGGAAGGCAGTAAGTGGGCAGTGTGAAGGGAAGGAAGCGATAGTAATAGAGTTGTTGCACCAGGGAGAGAGGTCAGGAGTTGAGGTTGTGTGTTGGGGTACAAGAGCATAACCAATGAGAGGAGAGATGTAGTTTGAGGGATTTGTTAAAGGAGGCAGGATTGCTGATAGGTCTGAGTGAAGGGGGGGGGGTATTCCATGCCTTAGAGACAGTATAAGGAATACAACATTTGACTGGCTGAGAGCTTAGGTTTCTCTATGGGCAGTAACATTTTGTTTTCGGACCTGAGTTGTTGGTTAGGATGGTACATAGTCAGTATGGAGGAGAGGGAAGGGCAGGTTTCTGGGTGGTAGATGAGCTTGTGGGCTGCAGTTAATTGTAGAAAAGTGAGATAGTGTGGGGATTCTAGCTAATTTAGTTGATGCAGAGAGGAACAGTGATGGGTAGAAAATTTTGTATTTCTAGCAAATATAACGACTTTGTTGTAACAAGAGTCTAGTTTTGATCTCAAGGAGGACTGTAGATTGGTGAGGATGGGAGCGCCATATAGAAGTGGTGGAAGCAGGAATGATGGGGCAAGAGCCTTTTTTCTAGAGAGACTAAGAAAATAGTTGTACCTATACAGGGCACCTAGTTTTTGATGTTTTTTTTATGTTGCTGTAGATGTGAAGGTCGAAAGTTAATTTGTCATTGATGACACCTAGTGATTTGGTTCTAGGGACGACTTCAATGATGGTGTTGTTTTGGGAGCAAACTGAGAACAGTGACTTGTCAACAGGGCTGGATTTTGTGGGGGTAAATATTAAAAGTTTTGTTTTATTGGGGATGAGGGTGAGATGGTTCTGGGACATCCAGGTTTCAGTGGAAGTAAATGCTTCTTGGGTGAGATGTTGTAGTGCAGTAGCATATTTAGAAGAGCAGATGATAGTTGTCATCTGCATATTGGATAAACAGTACTGTGGGTGAGAGAGGAATGGAAGTTGTTGACAAATGTGCTGAATAAGAGGGGTCCCAGTACTGAACCTTGGGGGACACCTGTATTTGTAGTTATAAAAGGGGAGGAAGAGTGTTGCCATGAGTAGATTGCCGCCTGTTACTGAGATAGTTAGTAAACCATTGTAGGGTAGGGTAGGGTTGAGAAAGACCGAGATTTGAGAGTTTAATAAGCAGAAGGGAATGGGAAATAATGTTGAAAGCCTTTGATAAATCTAGGAAGAGTGCTGAGACTAGGGACCCAGCATCTCTAGCTCTATTTACTGTGTCCAGGAAGGAAATGAGTGCAGTGTTAGTACTGTGTCCGGGCCTAAAGCCATGTTGGATGGGGGAGAGGATTTGATGTTGTATCAGATGACTGAGGAGCTGAGTGTGAATACATTTCTCAAGTATTTTGGAGACTGGGTAGAGAATGGCAATAGGATGGAAGTTTGAGACGTCGGAGTTGTTGCTGCCTTTATGAAGTGGAAGGATAAATGCTTTTTTCCAGATATAGGGTATGCAGGATTCCTGAATGGACCTGTTGAGGCAGATGCTGATGGGATATACAATGGAGGAGGCTGAGAGTTGTAAGTATTCTGTGGGTAAGTTATGTGGGGCATTGGTACAGGGTTTGAGTATGTGAAGACGTTTTTTGATGGTGGAGATGGGTATGGGTGTTAGTGTGAAAGAAGGTAAAGTATTTGAAGGGGAGTGTACAGATGGAGTTCCTGGTGGTTCAGTTAAAATGGGTGGGAAGGTGGTAGTAAGTTTTTTGATAGTGTTGAAGTTGAAGTATATATAGGACACATTGGAGGGACAGGTTATGTGCCTCAGAGAATTCCTGTTCTCTGGAGCAGGCTTCCCATCCATGTGAAGCACAGTTTTTTTCCTAAACCCTATTCAAGTATAATGTGGACCAATAGGTGGGAAACAGAAGATTCACTCCCAGGTCTAGCACCAGTGTCCCTAACAGAGGCAGTCTTTAAATCATACCCTCTCTGACATACACCATTTAAAATAACGTCTAAGCCACTAAAAGCTTGCAGGATACATTTGTGATGCATGGCTGGGCTTATAAAGGCCTCACCAGTTGTTAGTTTAGTATATACCTATAAATCTGTGAACTTAAGTGACCATATAATCTTAAACTGTAATGATGCATCAAAAATACAGGCTTTGGCTCTTTCTTCTGAAGCCTGTATTTCAAGTCTGATTATGCTTATTTTCAAAAAAAAAAAAAAAGTCCTACACTCCTGGGGAAAAAAAAAGGTTATACAAGTTTCAAGGTTATAGCCGCTCAGTGAATGAGAGGCAGAAAAACTGATCTTCTGCATGACATCGGTCTGCCATATATGCTTAAACACTCACAAACACATTCGGACTCACACATTTACTCACTCAGAAATTCACAAATACATATTCAGGTATTTTAGAGGTTTGTTATTTCACGTATTATATTTTTCAGAATGTGAGGGGAAACTAGACACTCATACAGACAAAGGGAAGAGTTGCAAACTCCGCACCCTAGCCAAGAAACAACCTGGAAAGCAAAGTATTGTGAAGCAGTGCTAACCCCTTTGCTATTATTTAAATGAATTTTAAAAACAAATGTAAAATTTTGAGGGTTACGAGTCAAGTCTAAATCCAAATTAGTACTGGAAATGTGGTATGCTTATCTAGTCTACAATGAGGATATATATTGTAGTTTCTCCCAGCTGCATGACTGTGTTAGGTGTTGAACTTGTAGCATTCTATGTGTGAGTGGTACCGGACTGTGCCTGTTCCATACCACAGATAGTGAGACATGGCTTTCGCATATGAAGAAACGTCCTCTCAACCACTTCTGGCAACTTCCCTGTTCCTTCTTCTTAGTGGAAATGTACCATTATTTTAAGATGTTATAGCTTTTCAGCACTGAAAAGTTAACATTCTAAATGTAAATGAAATGGGGGTGGGAAGGACAAGGTGTAAAGTGTTGCATTGTTGGTCATGTTGTAAAAATTTCCACACCATGTTGTAACATGTTCAAATCTAGCAGGTGACACAGATGTTAAAAGTGACAGTGGATGCAGCTCAGAAGGGGTCATATCCAGCCAGTTTAGGCTTGTTTATAATGTGTGCAAATGTGGGCAAGTTTTTGTCGATTTTTGTTTTGGGGGGGGGGGGGCTAATGGTTAATAACAATGACAAAATGTAAAATGACACTACTGTTCAGAAGTGAGAGGTTCTGTTTAGTTTATGGTATTGTAAAGGAACTGCTGTACCCTTCTGAGCTGACAGTGTATATGACCCATGTTTTGAATAGTCAAACAGGCTGTCGACATTCTGTTGCATTGAGCAGTACTTGTTAGAGTTGGGAGATTATTCCACTAGTTGATCTCCGTTTTCAAACCTGACACTTTTTTTTACTACACATTGTGTGAGAGAGAGCTACGCTAAAGAGCAGTAAACCTATCAGTGGCAGAATGTAGTACTCACTGAATACAAAAGGCTGCAGAGGTTCTGACCGAGGTGTGACCCATCTCTTATCCTAACCCTAGCCAGGTACCAAAGAAGACTTTACCTGAATGTGTAAAGCCAGGACACAGAGTAAATTCTAAAGAATCTTGTGCTGAGGATGTATATTTGTTGTAAGCTTGCCTGAGGGTAATTAAAGCTTCTTGGCATCTTTAAAGCAACTTTTTGAAGATAAGACATGGAAGTATCAATACCAGCAGAAAATAAAGCGTTAACTGCTGAATTGAATACCACCCATCATTAATTGTATATCCTTGAAAGCAGGCTTAAAAAGTGTCACGACTGGTTAAAATCAGAGAGTATGTAAAAAATAAATAAATAAAATGAAAATGTTTAAATACTAATAAAAGCAAGTAACAAGAGTGGTTTTATCAGCACTATTACATAAACTTCATTAGACAACTTTTAGCATGCTGCTTCGTTGCTGTGCTCCAAATCTGGATCTCCTGCACTCAGTGCTAAGTAATTCTGGTTAGCATTGCAATTTAGATCTGAACTGGATTGAAGGAATGCTAACTGACAATGCTCCAAAACATAAGCATATTCTTGCATTTGCTAGGTCATAAGCCAGGTCCACTACAGTCAATGCTGTTTTCGTTTGGAAATGAAGCATGACATCAGTAAGTATGTGAAGTGTTAGTTCTTCATACCTGCATATCATTAGCACTGCAGATAAAAATTTGTGGACTAAGTCAGTCTAGCAGGTTGCTGTGGTGAAGGGGCTTCATGTAAGGACCACTCAGTAGATTCGTGCAGTGATCACAAGTAGATGCATAAAAGACACAGCAAAAAAGACTGGTAGCATGCCTCTACCAAGGCCTGACTTTTGTTCATAGGCCAGTTTTCCAGCAGTAGTGTCTAGTCCCTTGCCTGCTTGCCCATGTCCACTTTAGCAGGAGGTCGTCATTCTACTTATTTTCTGCAGTTTGCATAACATTAGTAGAGAATACGCAGTCAGAGAATAAGACATAGCATGTGATCAGCACATCTCTTTCTTCACCAAGATAGTTGCTTCTTTAAAAAAGAAAAAAAAAAGATTAGGTGCTTGTTTCAGGGGTGAAGGATTAAGGCTCTGGAACCATGTTTATAAATGTCTCCTTTTGAGCTCAATCCCAGGGCTAATCTCCCTTCATTTTCTTGTTTAGCCACGCTGTCCTGATAGTTGATATGGTTCCCCACAGGCATTCCTTTGCAAGTTTTGGCCCTTGGTCTTTCACTGTCTGGAGATCTTTGCACTGTCCTAGAAAACCCAAAGGAATGGGGTATATTATACTTAGTTAAAGCAAATAAAAATATGGTGATGCCCATGTTGCTCTTATAATGCATCCCTCCTTGATGGAATGAAATACTGTCCAGACATTCATGGAGGCTTATTCAGTGATACTTCTCTTTCAGACTGGGTGAGTGTGTGTGTGTGTGTGTGTGTCTTAATTGCTTAGAAAAAATGCATGCACATTATTTTTTGTACCCAAGTAGCTTTTCCTGAGTCACTATAACTGCTTTATGAAGTGTTGCTTTAAGTACAACCATATACTGATTCCCTTTAGTTCTTGAACCCAGCATGCAGCTAATCTGAACATAGTTAATCTGATGAGTAAATTGTCCCACAACTCTGCCATTCTAACTTTAAAGAATTCTTTCCTTGTTTATTACAGTTTCCCACACTAGAGTTTGTGCCCTCTGGTAGATGAGTGATTCTTTGAAAAATAATTAATACTGTTGTAGCCCTATAAAAAAAGAACTAGGATCAAAGTATTCCAACTTGTACCACTTTTTAATGGACCAATAAAAAGATTATGTTTACAATCTGAAAAGGTGTTTGTACTTTGTAACTGTACAGACTCCTCCTATGGGGCATACAGATGAATTTTGGCAGACAGGCATGTAAAAATCCCTAACAATACAACACCAGTCAAGATGCTTTGTATTAGTCATTTCCCATCTCCTGCTATTTATTACAAAGTAAAACACTTAAATTGCACTGAAAAGTCACCTTTTCTTGAGAGTGTTCAAGATAAAATTACATGTAGAATACTCAGTTGGCCTGCCTGTTCTTCTGAAAGGGTTACTTCCTTATTCCAATTCCTTATTGGTTTTGCTTTATAACTCTGGAGTTTCAGGTTCAGTCCTCCTTGCTGTTTCTTTATCTGTATGTATTTTTTGTGGATACTCCAGTAAGACACTGTCCGGTTCGATTCTCAGCTACAGCGTCTTCTGCGTGGAGACATGTGTGAATGGGCGTACCTTCGTTGAAGGTTGTGCGTCAGGCCTGGCAAGCCGGTACGTAAAAATCAACTGCCAATCATTAGCGGACCAGAGTTCCGCTGTGGCGACCCCTAACCGGGAAAAGCCGACAGACACAAACAAACAAACTCCAGTTTTATGCACTGCATTCATCCTTGTGGTTTGAGTCATGGCTGAAAAGGGTTCCTAGACCAACCAAGTTACCTAATTAACAAATGGAAAATCGAGAGAAAGTAGATTTAGTTTTGTGTTTGTCTTGGAGCTGTGTTCTTTGCATCTCAAAAGTACCTTTACACGTATCCCCTTATTTCTAACAGGCTTCTACACAATTTTATGTCTCTGTCTCTCTCTGTCTCAGTCTTATCTTTGCTCGAGTACTTCTGTTTGGTATCTTGAATTTTTCAGATATTAATCTATATGTTTCTTTGTGCATTTCTGGTATAATTCACATTAAAACATACAAATTTCTTTTATCTCTAAATTTCTGCTATATCTTTATCAAACCATGCAAGTACTTAAATTTCCCTGCAGTTTTACCAAGTTCAAGCAACAGTGCTCTCATATTTAGCATTTAGACTTTCCAGAGTTTGCAGAAAGAGTCTGCAGCATCCTTTCCCTTGTGACACCCCCCCAAGTTGCTGCATTTGCTGACTCGTTTCATTAGGTGATACAAATCATCTTCAGTCTTTTTCCACTCACTAGGCACCATCTGCTGCTGTCCTTGTTTCGGCCAGCTTTAAGAGCTGATCCCTCACCTAGTCTGCTAAACTATTTCTCCCTCACTCCACAGTACAGCCAACATTTACCACTCCACAACTCCATTCTTGTTACTAGGCTTCACAGACATTTCCCCTGTCAGAATTTCAATTCGGTCACAAGTACTTTTATATCAACACACTTGACTGTGTTACTAACAAGAATGCTGCTGTTATGTTCATCTTCTGAACATGCCACTCTGGTAACTCGTAGTTTAGCCACCCGAATCTCATTCATCATTCAACTCAACTGACCCCAGCCTTAATCTGATTCATAAGGAATACTAGAAGTGCTCTCCAGCATCCTGGCAAATTTTCAGGCAATTGGTATAAATATTGTCCTGGTTCTCCCTCGAAAAGTTGTTCAAAATTCAGTTGTAAGCGTCAGATTTTTTTTCAACTTAATGTTGTACTGTACACTTGGTAAATACATATGTGGAATTAATTCTATCTCTGTGCCTATTTAGCTGCTTTGCATATATTACAGAAGTGCATGCCCAAGGATGCATGCGCAGCAATACCAAATGTAGTACACTTCTTGCTCTTTTAGCTTAAGAGCTAGAAAGACAAATTAGATAATATCAAAACCTATTCCAATTTAGCAACTTACTTGATGGTTTAAAAAACTATCAAAAGAATAGAAAAGCAAGATTGATAAGCTTTTTTCCTTTAAGGAATTAAAAGACCAAATTAAAACTCTTAAAACTAATAAAGCACTAGGTATGGACGAGATAATTCCTGAGCTATATAACATTTTTCCTGATAATATACATTTTTTTCCATTAGATGCTTTTGAAGAAGGCTATCTAATATTCCCCTGTCGTGGAGGTATGCTTTTGTTACACCCATTTTAAAATTAGACCAGGACCCTGCTGTATGTTCTTATTGACCTATATCACTTTTAAATGTAGACTACAAGATTTTCATGTCTATATTAGCAAAAAGATTAAATCAAATGCTCATTGGTCTTGTAAATGAAGATCAGACTGTGTTTATAGTTAATAGGAAAGTTCAAGTTAGTATGATAAGACCATTTTATTTGATTGATATGGCAAAAAATAAAAAGTTGTCAATAATCTTAGATATGGATAACATTTTTGACTCTGAATTGGTCATACCAAATGAGTCTAACTTTTCCAATGATTTCATAAAGTTAATTAAAAAGCTTTATGATAACTCAACTTTTTTTTTGTCAAAATAGGCTTCTTTATATCTAGCCCCTTTAATATCTTAAAAGGTACCAAACAGGGATGCCCTTTATCCCCTCTGTTATTTGCACTTATTGTAGGGCCATTTACTAACTATATGATTTCTAAGAAAAACGTTAATTTTAAAATAAATGAACATTTTTCTTCTAAAATTCATCTTTTTGCTGATGACATTCTGCTTACTAGTGGTAATATTGAACTCTTGTTGGATCATATAGTTAGCTCTATTGACTATTTTGAAAATATTTTAGTCCTGAAATTTAATCACAGTAAAGTAAAAACCTTACTTATAAACAAAGGGGCACTAGCTAAGTTAAACTCTTACAGAAAATCTGTCTGGGACAATTTATAGTTCAAATACTTAGGAATTACTATTGAGACTAATAATAAAAAAATCAATTTTAGTTAACTACCAAAACCCAATTGATACAATATCCAAATTAACAGACAATTGGAATACATTATTTTTCACTTTTGAGGACAGACTTAAGTTGATATGATACTCTTACCAAAAATCTTATTCTTTCGTCAGTCATTTAATTCTTCCCCCTTCCAAAAGCATTTTTTTAAATAAACTGTTTTACTAAATGTCTTGTGGTATCCCCAAAAAAGCATGAATCTCCTTAGACTGACACATCAAAAGTTGGGAGGATGGGGGCACTGGTTTCCCCAACATTGATGTATATTCTAAATCTGTAATTATTAAAGGACTACTCTGGTGGCATGACTCCTCTTATACTTCCTTTTGGAAATTAATACATGAAAAAAAAAAAATATATATATATATATATATATATATATATATATACATGTATATATGTGTGTATATATATATATATATATATATATATATATATATATATATATATATTAATAAATCTATAATAGATGCTTATAAAAATTTGGGCATCAGTACCTTTTTGTGGTTTTAAAAGACTAAATATTAAATGAAAAACACAAGTGTATTCTGTACCCCTTCACAAATCAAGTTCTATTAATATTCAAAATTCGAATTATCTAATCAAAGATCTAATAATATTTTTCCCTATGGCTTTCACAAGTGGATGCTTAATCTTTTAATACAAGGAAAATGTTTGACTTGAGAATAGTAATTTCATTTGTTGGCATCAATTTCTGAATGGGAATAAAATACATTCAGATAATTATCTGATTGCTAGATACAATCTGGAAAATGGTAGTTTGTTAGATATACAAACATGTAAGGAATATATTCAAGACAAAATTAAAATAGCATTAGACATGCAAACTAAAACTATTCCAAAAGTCCATAAATAGACCATAATAAGCAGTCTAAAGGTAAGTCATACTTGTTAATCATATATAAGATTATTAGAATTGAATTTGCTCCCCCTGAATTGTCACACTGGAATTACTTAACAAAAATAAATGAAGAAGAATTTTCTGAGAAATGTAAGAAGCTGCCCGTAAAACCTGCAGGACAGTCAAAATCCTCTCTACACTGGAAGATTTATATGTGAACATTTTTACACAGAGGTTTTCTAACACCCCACAAAATTGCTGTTGAATGTAAGTCAGAAAAAATAAAATGCTGGAGATGTAATGAAGCCCTTGATGCAGATTGGGTTCATATGATCATAGAATGCAACATTGTGTCATCTTTCTGGACTGATTTTAGAAGCTTTTGCCAAGTATTGTGGTCAGATAATTGTACTAGTACAGATTCTTTGATTTTATTCAATTCCCCAATCCCAGATGTTACTCCAGTATCGCAAATACCTTTTCTTTGGTCTGTCCTAGCTGTTGCTAGGAAAGTTGTAAATGTTGTGTCTTTTGGCTTATCCCGTTTAGGGGTCGCCACAGCGGAACTCCGGTCCGCTAATGTTTGGTAGTGGATTTTTATGTGCCGAGTTACCAGCCCTGACGCACAACCTTCAACGAAGGCACGCTCATTCACGCATGCCTCCACACAGAAGACGCTCTAGCTGAGAATCGAACGGGACAATGTCTTGCTGTGAGACGACAACGCTACCGCAGCACCACTACCACGGGACCACTAGGAAAGTTGTAAATAAAAACTGGAAATGGAAAACTGTTCTGTCTTTTACTAGTAAATGTATCTGTCTAGCCAAATCCATTTGTAAAAATTAATTACCAATCATAAAATTGAGAACTAGAAATGTAACTCATCAGTACATCACCTGGCAGAAATTTAATGATCTATTAGAAAAGTACTAATGGTTTTGTGTATATAATTCTTGTTATGGACTTTTATGTATATATTTTTTTCAATTTGTTGAATTACTGTTGGAATATGTAAAATCAAATAAAAATTACAAAAAGAAAGTATTCCAGTTTGATTACAATCAGAAAAAGCATAGACTTTTTATGCAATTCTACTTTTATCTGAGCGATGCATTTTAATAGTCGATATGTGATGCATGCACATTCAGAGGTACTTTGATTTATAATAGGTTCATAGGTAGGTACTAGGCTATCTGCCCGAAGGCATTTATAAGCCTAGCCAGAATGTGTTGGCTTTCGCCACCCCCTTAGATTAGTTCCCAGTGCCTCTCCATCAGAGCCACTGAAGTGATCCCCGAGGTAAACTTTCTGTTTCCCATCCACTCGTCAAGATTTCTTTTGAAGAGTGTTAGCGAGGAGCTCTGCCTGATGTAGATTGGGATCTTGTTCCAAAGCATTGGAAGTCTCTGGGACAGGAATCTATCCCTCGAACACGTCCTATTTATTGTAGTGGTGAGGTTTAGATCCCTACAGTCTTATTTGCTATGTTCAGACTGTCTTGTTTTTTTCAGTGTTCTTTCTGTTTTTAATTTTAACAAGACAGTGTTTATCTCATTTTAAAGAGTTTTTCTTTTTTCCCATGACTCATTCTCAGTGACAGCTTCACTTAATAGCTTTAAGATATCCACAACGTCATTTGAAGCAGTTGGCCAACCTCCTACAAGATAAAATTTCTTCACTTTCTTGAAGAAGTCAAAATTATCATTGTGAAAAAGGCATGATATTCACTGCTGTGCCCACTCATAGCTGCTATAATTTTTCCTTTCTTTTCCTTCACACTTTTTTCCATCATAGGCAGGGACTTTCTGTGGCTTTCAGGATTGTTTCATTTCTGTCTTCTTTTGACCCTTCACCTTGGGACTGTAGATTCAGTAACTTTATCAGGCAGATTCACCTCTGTTATTGAATGGTTTGTTTAGGATTTTGTGTCCCTTCTCCTAACCTTGAGTACTGTACATCCTTCCTGGGAACTACTGTTGGTCATCCAGCATTCTTTGTAGAACAGTATTGGACTTTCATTACATTTTGGATATGGAGTTTCAGTCCTTCTTTAATTCAGCACTGATCATCAGTGTTGGGTACAGATGTGGGCTTCTGACATTCTTTGAGTATATTAGTGATGATATGTCCTTCTTGGGGGGTGTCTCTGATCATTTTTACCTTATGAATTGGTCATCGATCACGCTGTCAAAAATCCACCATCAAATTTTGACTTGGGAAATTGTGCTGGCATTAGTGGTTCTATAAGCTGCATTTTAATATGTAAAATGAGGTTGCTGGGCTTATACTGTAATGGTTTATTACTGATTGTCATGGTTATGATGGCTTTCCCAATCATTTGCATGACTTTTGTAGCTAATCTAATTGTTGCTGACTGACAGGAAGCAGTTATAAAGTGATGAATGCCATTTTGTTTTGTGAAGGTTTTGAACTCTTCTGAGGTAAACTGTCTTAAATTATCACTGCAGATCTGCCTTGACAAATTGTTCTTGTAAACATTACCTTAGTTTTGATGTACTCTTTGTAGAGGTTGTTGATGTTTTGTAGATCTCTGGACACCACGATGCACAAACAGCTTTGGCAATAAGAAACACAGACTCCATGAGTGGTCTTGTGAGATCAGTGTATATATGCTGCCAGGACACTGATGTCCAATCCCATCTTTCCCAACAGTGGTGAAGTACTTGTGTTGGTGTATGTGGACCATTTGGCATCCAGCATAACATCTGGCCAAATCCTCTGTTTGCTTGAAAGTACTGTATAATGCAAAGCTTTGTTCAAAGGACTTCATTTCCTTTGTTCATGCATAGTTGTCAGCCTTTTGTTGCATGGCTTGGAAGAAATTACTACTCTGTATTCAAGCAGCAACACTTACTGAAACCTAAACAGTTCATCCTTCCTTTTTGCAGGTACATGATACACTAAACTGGCATCTGTCAGTCACTCTTTTTTAACAGGTTTATACACTTAACAGAACAGGATCATTCCTCAATTCCATTTGGATAAGGGCACTTATCAGTAACTGTTACATTATGGTGGTGTGATGCACAGTTAAAGGATCAGTGGTGCTAGGGTCTTCTGATTCACTATTTTATAAGTATGACAGTCCGTCAGCACTGCTACCTGCTTTAGTGTCTTTGAATTTGGGATCACATGACTGTGCTCCCAGGAAGAGTTACCAATGCTTCAAGCAAGATGTTATTAGTGATAACCCATTTGGGGATTAACAGTGGGCAATAAAGGGCTGCAGTTCATTATCTCTGTGAACCTTTGTTTTTATTCTAATATTCATCACATATCTATACTCCCTCACCATCACTAGACCAGGTTAAATGCTACTTTGTCAGTTTAGGGTACAGTTATGTTCAGATTTCTACACTGATTGTGAAGCAAATATAGTGGCCACCTAGAATACACAGACTCCAAGAGTGATCCTGTGACATCGGTGTGTATATGCTTCCAGGACACTGATGGTCAATCCCACCTTCCCCAAGAGTGCTGAGGTTCTTGTGTAGAATTTCAGTCTAGTAGAGAAGGAATAGCTAATGTAAGTAAACACAAATGCCAAAGTTATGCTTTTAATTTTTTTTGGTTACCAGAAAAGATCATTCACAACCATCCATCCATTTTAGGTAGACCCACTGGCATTGAATTCAGTATAAGCCCTGTGTCGGGCCTTGTGGTAGTAGTTGACTATGCCTAGGTTGGACTTCAGTTACAGCACATTTTGAGGCTTGGGTGTCTTTAGAACAGCCTCTGTTTTATCTTGAGACATGTAAATCATCTTTGTCAGTCACATAGTCACAGCAAGTTCTAGTTTGAAGATCTATGTTTCTATTAATGCAAAGCCCACATTGGACTCCATTAGATTATCCATGTGCTCTTCTTCATTATGTTTACCTAGCATTAGGCAGGCTGCCATAGAGGATGTTCCCAGAAGTATTTGTTGCCTACAGCCACTTGGCCAGCGTAGATTCAACACCAACAATAAAGATGATTGTGTTGGAAATAAGCCCTTATAATTGTTCATTTTTTAAGAGCTACTTGGAAGTTTCTTTTGTCTCCATATAAATATAAACTTGAGCCAAGATTGTCTTTGTAAAATGCCCTCCCTCTCTTACAGACACAATAATGTCCTCAGTTTGTGGTAGTGGATATTGCACAGTATGCAGGACTGAGTTATTGGTATATTTATAACATATTCATGATTATATACTTCTCCTATCCCCACCTGTTAAAAAAAAAAAAAAAAAAAAAAAAAAAAACTTTTGGCATGTCCTGATGACTCCATTCCATTTCATTGTTCAGAATTTTCAATTTCTGAAGCTTTAGCACTACTTGGGATAAAGTCCGTAAGGCACTGAAGGAGCTGTATGAAATTTTGGTCTCTTTGCCCTTTAGTGTTCCCATTCCTTTAACAAAAAAAAAAAAAATGTTTACCAGCCCCGCAGTTGGAAGGTTTTTTTTTTTTTTTTTTTTTTTTTTTTATATACTTGTGACACTATGGTATTTTGTTCTTGTGCATGTAACATCTTAATGGGGGATACAAAGGCAGTTCAGTTTTGGTTATTAATTTTGTGCCACACATTGCTGACCCACCACATTTCCGCATTGTTTTGTCTAACGTGTTTTTTTTTTTTTTTTTTACATTTGTTGTTCACATTAATCCTTTTCTCAGGGCAGACTTTTTTTGCCTGTGTACATCTGTAATAGTTTGCAGTGGTATCTTTGAAAACATTTTCTTGTAACATGTCCTACGGATCATAGACTTCACGCCTCCTGCATTTGATTTCCCTTTTCAGGTTTACATTATGATTTGTGGTCATCTGGTGCATTGCACAATTCCAAGCATATTAAATAATCCCTTTTCGGTTGTATATCCCTCATTAGTTTCTCTGGGTCAGAGCTAGACCCTCCATGTGCCATGCTGTCCACAACAATTGCACATTTGACTTCCTGAATTTTTTATTTACAACTTTTAGTCTTTTTTAACACTCTTGTACCTACAAATCTTCAGCATGGCTTCTGCTGTACATTTTCTACAGTCTTTATCCTTAAATAGTGATCACTTTCATTATGTTTGTTCCTGATGGACCTAATGGCCAACTTATTAGTTGCATGTATAATCACCTTTTGTTACGATTGAAATATACTTCTTGAAGCTGTTTCCATTGGTACTCAAAGGTGCAGTAGCTTTCTAAACAACAATTTTTTTTCGACATTACCCTTTTTAGTGTACTTTTAGATTATACGCTATACAATGTTCTCAGCTCTGTTGGAATAGCGGGATAAAGCCCTGACTGAAACCAGGCAACATGAGTTAGCTTGGTGTCAAGGCAACTGCTGAAACTGGCAGGGGAATGAGGTTATTTCTTGGTTACCACACTTCAGGGGGTGGGGTGGGGAATGTTGTGGGGAGGTGTGCCATTGCCACTTTGCCAGTGGTGATACTAGAGCAGTGGCTTTGTTGGCAAGCATGTGGGGGGGCTAGTTAGGGAAGTGTCACAGTGAAGGCAGGGCAAGCCTCTTGTGGTGTCCAGTTGTACTGCCAGATACAGTGTGTGTGTGTGTGTGTGTGTGTGTGTGTGTGTGTGTGTGTGTATAAGCCAGTACATTGAGGGTTGTTGGGTCATAAAGGAAAAATTCCTGGTCTCAGAGTAGAAGTTTGCTCATTCCTTCACCCCACGGGCAAAGACAGATCCAGATGAGCAGCTGGGGAGGCGAGGGTCGATGGTCAGATGGTAACCATCTGAGCAAAGCAGCTGTGCTACGCACTAGTTTGTCTTATATTTTATCAAACAGTCTAATTCCAAATTGTTAGTGTTCTGCTAATATGCACTCTTCTGCCATATATTCAGATATGCATTTATTTCTCTCTTGGATTGTGTTATAAAGCTGAAATATTCCTGTTTGTGATGGTTTTCATTCTGAATGGGTTTGAAATATCCAAAAAGAAACATAAATTCCACGATCAGTTTATTTAAAGTACTGATTTAAGTAGTGCTTTATTTGTTAACTGATTAATTAAATAATTGGAAGATGGGGTATATATAGGGACAAAATTGTGTTGTAAAAATGTTCCAGCAAGAGGCCGAGGTACCAGAATGTGTTAATAAAAGAATTTGCTTTGTCCTGCAGTGGTGTTCCTGTTCATGGAATTTGTTTCTTTTTGGAGATTTCATGTTGGTTTGATGTACATTGGGTTTGAAATATCTCAGTAATATTTTTATATGTAGTTTTGCAGGTTTTACTGGTGTTAGTAAACTGTGCAACAGCCATACAACTTAACTCCCACTGCAGCAAGCAATGCTAACGCATCACTTTTTGTGTTGCTATATTATAGTTCAGTCCCTCAGCTTAAGTTGCCAGGCTGACACAGTAGAAGCACAAATGTTTCTAAGATAACCCAACAATCTTAATGTTTGCTGCTTCTTTCAGGCATTTTCATTTTATTAAAAGTTAGTGGAGTTCAGGGAAGAGTTAAGACAAGCACTGTGTGGCAGTGAAGTGTTCCTGAATAGTAAGGGTGGGAGGATGGCATAATGGTTAAGGTGTTTACCTTGCAGACGCAAGGTGCAGGGTTTGATTCTCACATGGGGTAATTGGCTAGGCTTAAAATGGCCCACAAGGGCACTTAGTCTAGTACTATCCTTAATCCAGCTGGGTAACTACAGCAGAGCTAGTAAGGGAGACTGCTAAAAAGGTGCTTGGTGTGACATCTGGACAGAGGAAGGAGGACAAGGAGAACTGGTGGTGGAATGAGGAAGTACAGGAGAGCATACAGAGAAAGAGGTTGGCGAAGAAGTGGGATCGTCAGAGAGATGAAGAAAATAGACAGGAGTATAAGGAGATGAGGTGCATGGTTAAGAGAGAGGTGGCAAAGGCTAAGGATAAGGCGTATAGAGAGTTGTATGAAAGGTTGGACACTAAGGTGGGAGAAAAGGGCCTGTACCAATTAGCTAAACAGAGGGACCGAGCTAGGAAAGATGTGCAGCAGGTAAGGGTGATAAAGGATAATGAGGGAAACATACTCCCTAGCGAGGAGAATGTGTTGAACAGATGGAAGAAGTACTTTGAGGGGCTGACGAATGAAGAGAATGAGAGAGAGAGAAGGTTGGATGATGTGGGGATAGTGAATCAGGAAGTGCAATGGATTAGCAAGGCAGAAGTAAGGATAGCTATGAGGAGGATGAAGAATGGAAAGGCTGTTGGTCCAGATGACATACCTGTGGAAGCTTGGAGGTGTTTAGGACAAATGGCAGTGGAGGTTTTAACCAGATTGTTTAATGAATTCTTGGAAAGTGAGAGGATGCCTGAGGAGTGGAGGGTGTTTTGGTACTGACTTTTAAGAGTAAGGGTGATGTGCAGAGCTGTAGTAACTACAGAGGGATAAAACTGATCAGTCACAACATGAAATTATGGGAAAGAGTAGTGGAAGCTAGGTTAAGAAGGGAGGTGATGATTAGTGATCAGCAGTATGGTTTCATGCCAGGAAAGAGCAGTACAGATGCAATGTTTTCTCTGAGAGTGTTGATGGAGAAGTACAGAGAAGGGCAGAAGGAGTTGCATTGTGTCTTTGTGGACTTAGAGAAAGCATATGTCAGGGTGCCTAGAGAGGAGTTGTGGTATTGTATGAGGAAGTTGGGAGTGGCAGAGAAGTATGTAAAAGTGGTACAGGATATGTACAAGGGTAGTGTGACAGCGGTGAGATCTGCAGTGGGAGTGACAGATGTGTTTAAGGTGGAGGCGGGATTACATCAAGGATCAGCTTTGAGCCCTTTCTTATTTGCACTGGTGATGGACAGGTTGACAGACGAGATCAGACAGGAGTCCCCGTGGACTATGATGTTTGCAGATGACATTGTGATATGTAGTGAGAGTAGGGAACTTGAGGAGACCCTGGAGAGGTGGAGAGATGCTCTAGAGAGGAGAGGAATGAAGGTCAGCCGGACTAAGATGGAATATATGTGTGTGAATGAAGGGGAGGACAGAGGAATGGTGAGGATGCAGAGAGTAGAGTTGGCAAAGGTGGATGAGTTTAAATACTTGGGATCAACAGTTCAGAGTAATGGCAAGTGTGGAAGAGAGGTGAAGAAGAGAGTATAGGCAGGGTGGAATGGGTGGAGAAGAGTGTCAGGAGTGATTTGTGACAGACTAGTACCAGTAAGAGTGAAAGGGAAGGTCTTCAAAAGGGTAGTGAGACCAGCTATGTTATATGGGTTGGAGACAGTGGCATTGACAAAAAGGCAGGAGTCAGAGCTGGATGTAGCAAGAGTTAAAGATGTTAAGATTTGCACTGGGTGTGATGAGGGTAGACAGGATTAGGGATAAGTATATTAGAGAGTCAACCCAGGTTGGACAGTTTGGAGACAAAGCCAGAGAGGCGAGATTGCATTGGTTTGGACATGTACTGAGGAGGGATGCTGGATATATTGGGAAAAGGATGCTAAGGATGGAGCTGCCAGGTAAGAGGAAAAGAGGAAGGCCTAAGATAAGGTTTATGGATGTGGTTAGAGAGAACATGCAGGTGGTTGGTGAGACAGAGCAAGATACAGAGGACAGGAAGGAATGGAAACAGGTGATCCGCTGTGGCGACCCCTAACCGGGAAAAGCTGAAATAAGTCGTCGTCTTAGGTCTTTATAATATAGTATGTAGAATCACTTTGTATAAATTTTCCTTATGCATCACTGACCAACTCCTCACGTATGCTCCAGCCCTTTGCATTACTTTTATATATCAGTTTGTCTGAAGTCACTCCATGGGAATAGTTGAAAAATTCGTTGATTAGCTCCCTTGTGTTAAGTAAAATTTGCTCTGTACTGCCTTTAAATAAATTAGTTTCATATTGATAGTCATTCCGTTTAAATTGATTCGTCATATAATCAATGTTTACCCCTTTGTTGTACAAAAAATTACTGTGTATTACCTTAATTTATCACTTGTACACTAGTCTTGCAGCCCCTCATCTAGATCTTCTTTTTTGTCAGCAGAAGATTTTTATTGTATCTGCTGTGCCATTTTTTTATTTGCTTTACCTTCTGCTTCTTTTCCAACCTGAAGTGTAAAAATGGTTTTCCATACATAACAGTGACCTTGTTGCCAGTTATGTTTTTAACAGTTTAACGTTCTATGGTACTGTAGAGCTGGAGCTGTAGTTATTTTTTGCATTTATTTGCTTTTGGGAATGTTGCTAAGGTCACCCTCGGGGATAGGCTCCCTACTGAAATTATGGCACTAAGAATGTTGCGAGCAGACATGATGAAAAAAGGCAGAAAATTCAAGAGCAGGGTGAACCGCGATCATCACTCCTTTTTTTTTTTAATTTCTTTTTTGTAGGAGACACCCCTGCACCCTCCCAATGTAGGGGGCAAGCCACCCATGTCCCCAAATATATCCAGTCTGAAATCGCAATGAAAAGGGAATATTTAGAGAAATGGCAGTCTCGGGCTTGGTATAGGCAAGTCGTGGTTTTTGGCTATTCAGTTTGTGTCTTCTAATTCGCTCTAGCAGGTCCTGCCATTTTAAAAGGTTATCACATGCACATGTGCACTATCTCATATACACTGCACGAGCTTCCTGATAGGTTAAATAAATAAAATATACTGGATACAGTGTATATGTTAGTTAACACATTCCATGTATATTTCTAGCAGCAGAACCCGATTACCAAAGTGATAAATTACCTTTTCTTAGTGAGCTATATTATGCTATATGAGACATCTGGCTCCACCTCCAGTTTATTAATGTAAAATGTAGTTTACTTCTTTACCCACAAACCGGCTTAGGAGTATTGAGAAAATAACTTAATGTGCAGCCTGGGGATACCAGTGCAGACGGCTCCCTATGGGCTTTATAGGCTTTGGTACTTTTACTGTCTGAGAACCCTTGCAGACATTGTGAAGGTAAAGAACAATGACTATGAAACATTTCTGATGGATCTTAATTATAGATTGGTTACAGTTTGTTGACATTAATGGTTTTAAAATTTTAAACTTATTGTTCTTGGTACATATAAAATATGTTAGTGTTATTTTTAAGTCTTTCACGTAAGGTATTTAGATAATTTTAATTGATTTCAGTGTCGTGATCAACGAGGGGTGTTAGTATAAGCTGATCTCATGAACTGGGATTTGTTCTGATGTTGGTTAGTGGGATGAAAAGCTTTGTTTTTTTGTACATATTTGCTTAAAAAAAGTTATACTATAGCTTTGCTCAGCTTAACAACAAATCCAATCCTCGAAAATGTTGGTCAACTCTCAACAACATCCTCTATCGTGGAAAGCCTTCTAATCCCTCCCCATACCCTAACTCTTCATCTCAGGAAACAGCTACCCTCCTGAATAAATAGTTTATCTCTTCCATCCAAAATCTGGTAACCTCTAAGCCAAACTCTACTTCGACACCCACCCCTCCAAGTCCCACTAACACAACTTTGTTTTCTTTTGAGCCAGTTCCCATTACTTACATCAAATCTCTACTACTCAAGCTAAAACCTTGCTTTCCTGCCACTGACAATCTATCCCCTACATTCCTCAAACTTGCTGCTGACTCAATTGCCTATCCTATATCTATACTAATTAATCGATCTATTCTGGAATCAACTGCCCCCACCCTTTGGAAATCTTTCTTCACTATCCCTCTTCATAAAGGTGGAAACTCCACTGACCCCTCAAACTACTGACCCATTGCCATTCTGTCCCCCCTCTCCAAGATATTAGAAAAATGTATTCACTCACAGCTTCTCAATCACCTCCTCACACACCACTTACTTACCCCTACCCAACATGGATTTCGACCTCACAACAGCACCACCACTGCCCTCCTCTCCTTCACTCATATCATTGCAGAGGCCCTAGACAACAATAAACTCATTTCCTGTCTCTTCCTATATCTCTCCAAAGCCTTCGATACTGTCTCTCATCCTCTACTACTATCCAAACTCACAAATCTCTACCTATCCCCCTCCGCACTTGCTTGGTTTAATAGTTGCCTATCTGGCAGGGAACAATCTGTCAAATGGCTCTCATCCTCCTCACCTTAACTTCCCATCTCCACTGGTGTTCCCCAAGGCTCCATCTTGGGACCCCTTTTGTTTAACATCTTCACCAATGATCTTTACACTTCATGCAAAGAATCCTCCCTTATTCAGTATGCCGATGACTGCACACTTGTATCCATCTCAAATAACATTCCTGAACTACACTCCCTGAACCAACAGGCCCTACTATCCACTGAACAATGGCTCTCTCACGACCTATTGATCCTAAATCCCAAAAAGATCAAACTCCTACTTTTCCTTCCCTGTTCTCTTTCTCATCACAAAACCTCCTTTTTTATTACATCTTCTCACAATACAACTATCCAACCTGACACCCACACAAAACTCCTAGGGGTCATTATCGATGACGAACTAAAGTTCAACCTACACATACTCCAATGTATAAAAAAAAAAACAAACCAGAAACTAGGTCTGCTATATCGGAATAAAAAATTCCTAACCCATGAATCTAGACTTACCCTGGGCCAGGCACCCCTCCTCCCCTCCCTCTTATACGCCGCCCCACTTCTTACCAATATCCAGGCCTCCACTTGTAATCAAACTCCAACAGACTTACCGTAAAACAAGACCGATTCATTACTAACTCCCCATACAACACACACCACTGCATTTCTTTAAACTTTTCTTCAATGGCTTGAACTTCCCCAGTTTCTGCTATCTTATCAATTTCATATGCTACACTGTATTCTTTATAAACCCTCCTTCTGTCCATCTCTATCTTCCTTAGTCTCTATCTACATCCCATCCCGGACCCTCCGTACTTCTAACCAACAATTACTTGATATCTACCACCCAAAAAGGTCAGTAGGCAAACTACTCTACAAACACTCCCTTGCCTATGCTTGGAACAAACTTCCCCTAGACTTGCATTCAATCTCCCACACCTCACACTTTAAAAATTAACTAAAAGCTTATTTTCTCAATTCCAGAACCTGCCCTTGCCATGACCCTACCTAGTCTTCCTTCCCTTTATATACCCTCAAAAGGACCATACTTAGTACCTCATTACACCTCTCTCTCCAATATGTCTACTATGCATTTGCATAATTTTATACAAATATTTTTTTTTTATTGTTGACCTATTGAACTATATCAATGTAAAATTGTTACTTAGCTTCTTTTTAATGCAACTTGAACTTTATGCATGTAACTCAACATATGTGAATCTTTTTGCTACAACTGCTATTATATCAATATTGTTTAAAATTGTACTTGTTTAAAATGTACTACTGGAGCTTTTCTCTTTGGGTCTCCACTGAAAATGGGCCACAAGCCCAGTTGGACAAACCCGGTTAACAAATGTCAATAAATAAATAAATAAACAAACAGATAAACCTTTATTTGTCCAGCAGTCATTTTTGGAGTTGAATAAATTTCAATGTAGTTAAGAGTGTTGCAATCACCCTTAAAGTTGTATTCATTCTGCTTACATTTTTGGGAATTGGTTTACCGTTTTTTTCCTCTCCTTTGGTGTACCTAGTTTTGTTTTTAAATAATTCATAATTATCTTGAGAAATATCAGCAAAGAAAATGCACATGTTGCAGTAAAGTAGGTGTTAATGCTAAAGACACATTACACTTTAGGATTAATAGTTCTGCACATGCACTTTAAAAGACATACAAGGTAATAGTAGGTAAGATCTTGACGAGAAACAGCATGCTGGATTTGTATATACTTCCCCAGACCTCGTATGCTGCAGTCAGTGAGAAAAGTAGCAGAGATCTCTGCTGCAAGAAGAGAGGGTGAATGTTGCTTTATTTAGTAAACAAGTTTAATGACCTTTGTAAAGCCCCGTCAGTATTTATATAAAAAAAAAAAGTCTGCATCAACAAATAGTGATGACATTCCAGTGCTTTAACAAATATCGCCCCATTGAAGTTGACACAATTTATGTAGTGCACATTGCTGTTTACCTTGTAAGTGGATGTTTGTAGTGTTTGTGGTTGATTTGAGCTGGTTATTTTACATATTTTTGAGCGGTAGGAATGGTATCTGTCACTGAGGAGCTGATCTACAAGAAATTTAACAGAATTCTGCTGTAGATTTATAAAAATGAATGACAGTAAGCTTTATTCTGACGTTTACAGTACTGGACTGCTATGGAATTTCCAGTGTTTACATACGTATAAGTGGAAAGGCATAAAGGTATGAAAAAGGCATGACTACTACTGCAGGCAAAGTGGAGACAGATTGTGAAACGTATCACGTAAAAAGGCTTATTTTCATTTTGTTTATTGTGTATGGTTGTATAAAAATTAGTGAAGCATAGAAGAACTTAATATTTCCACGTTATAAAAAGTTCCTTGTAAGGTACTATTTTTTGTGGGCTGGGTGTGGGAAGACAGCAATTAGAAATAAGAAGCTGTTTAAACAGTCACATTTTATAGCACTTCTGTGTTTTGTTAGTCTGCTGTTAATTGGTTGATTAATGTAAGCTAAGTTTTCCTCTCCCTCCATCTCTGCAGATGGCAAATGGTAGGTCCCAACTGTCACAGCGCGCAAAAGAGGTTATGGTTCAAAGTCAAAGATACAGAGATACCACAATAATCAATCATAGGAACTTGCTCAGTGTGACCAGCCAGGCAAAAGTGAGGCTCCTGTTTCACTGGCATTCCCTGAAAACATTAATCTCATTTATTGTGTACAGTCTGAATTGGACTTTAAACTTAAAATCCAATCTTTGTCTGGATTACACTATGAACAAACCCAGTCTCCTATCTACTTATAGATGAGGCACAGATAAACCTTTTTTATGTAAGACGGTGTAATAATCAATAACAAAAAAGAAAAGAAATTAAAATATAGTTTTCAGTAGCTTCTGTGTTAGAACTACTAACAAAGATTAAGTTTGCCTAATGCTAGACTGTGTCAGTATATCTAAGACAATCATAAGGGAAGCACTACAAGAAATAAACTTAAGAGCTTTCGTTTATAGATGATTTGGGACAAATGGGCTGTCTAGCCTTTAATTCCAGAAACAAACTTTATGATAAAGTATATATTTTTGTGATCGTTATTCATTACAGTTCGAATGAGTCATGTACTGCAGTATAAAAGAGGAATGGAATACGTACTGATGTTGGGGTATATACATACCTAGGGGGTTTGGGTTTGATAGTACTGAGGCCATCTTCTCATTTTAATGTATACTGGCATCTCCACTTCTCGGGAAATGTGTCCGGTGCTGGTTTCATACAGGGAAAGGGAACTCGTTTGTTGCATTGCAGAGGTACCACCGTGGTTTGGGAGACTGGAAGGACTGGGATATCAGGTATATCATGTACAGTGTGTGATAATATACACTGGTAGACATTAGAGAAAGAGGTACGATCTAGCAAACTGCTTCATGAACGGGGAAAAGGGAGGAGTAGAGATGGGGGAGGAAAGAAGGGGCATTGATAGAAGCTGGAAGTGAGGTTGAATTGAGAGCAATTTAAAGAAAAATTATTTAGATAAGGCGGGTTGTGGGATAGATAAACATGCACATTCCACAAGTCTGTAGCATAGGGTAAGTAAAGTAGTTGTTCAAGGATTCATGGGAGTTTGGAACAGGGAAGGGACTGAAAGCAGAAAGGTTCCTGGCAGAATTGTGGAGGACCTTACAGCTCTTTTCAGCACTATTGTTGGCTTGGGTGTGTGTGTGTATTATTGTATGTGTACTGAAAACGTGTACAAGTGCATATTTTATATATATATATATATATATATATATATATATATATATATATATATATATATATCTGGACTTGTACACGTTTTCAGTACACATAAATGTGCAGACTCGCATGCACTTTGATCTTCCAGTCCACGTGAGAGTTGCATCAGTGTGCTCTTTCCTTTCATAATTGTTTTCCACTGTAATATTTAATTCAATAAAAGTATGTTCATTTAATACCAGTTCATCAGTATATTCAGTAAAAGCCACATCCTTGAAAAGTTCCAGTATCAGCAATCTTCATTATTTTACAAGTGATTGGGGAAAGCCCAACAACCCTTCCTGCTATGTTAACTGGAAGTATGTAACTCTGCCATCTCTGCAATTTTTGTCAAGTTACAATTGGCTATTATAACAACATTTTCCATTTAATTGTTAAAGATGGCATTTTTGAGGAACTGCAGTTTTCCCTGAAAAGTGTGGAGAACAGAAATTTGATAAATGTAGATGTTAAAGATGCCCAAGCTGCAGATTTCTGACGACATGTGCCTTCTAGGCACTAGGAATGAATCATAACTTTTTCTTCATAGTATCCAGTCTGCACCTGTTAGGGTACCCTTACACTGCATATGTGGAGTAGTGTAGAGCATCATTCCCACCAAGTATGTAGAAAGATGACTGGAACTTAGAAATATGAAGTATTCATAGTTTTCGCTCTGTCTCTTTCTCTCAAATTTTTTTTTTTGCATGATTGTACATTGTCTTTCAAACCTGCTTTTGTACAGTATCATTCTGTTCGCAGAAGGCTTTAAAACAAATAAGTGCCTTTGTAGGAAAGAAATTCTCTTGGCTGATGAGAATGTATTTTGCTTATACTGTGCAAGAGCTAAGCATGGTATGCAGATCTGCTTTGTTTGTGCACCATTTAGTAATACCATTCATCATTACCAAGATGAAGGTCAGAAGACCATAACAGTTTTTTTAGAAAAGAAAAATCTTAGGACTTTGTATTAAAAAAAAAAAAAAAAAATAGAGAGAGAAAGTGGAGCACCAGGAACATAAAGCAAGCAGATGGAAGCATTAGCCCAAGCCATATGTTGCTAAGACTTTCCATAGGTTCATAGGTGTTTACTAGGCTAATAACCACAAGGGTCTTTTGCTAACCATGCATCTGAAATCTCTGAGTTCTGGTAACCTTGATAAGTATAAGCAGGTGCTTTTTGAGATGAAACATTTACAAGCAGGAGCCTGGGAGATGAACCATTTACAGGTTGCCTGTGACCATTAGAGACATAGGTGCCAAACCAGGGATGAATTTTCTGTTCCCCATCCAATTGTCCAAATTACACTTGAATTGGGTTAGGGAGAAACTGTGCTTCACTTGGATGTTCCAGAGAAGGGGTAGTCTCTGGGATACATACCTGTCTCTCCAGCAGGTCCTGTATATATCAAAGGGAAGGTTTAAGTCTTTAGAATGGATAATTCTGAAGCTGTTTGTTTTGTGGATATGCAGGAGGTACATTAGGGTGGAGTCTAACAATGCCTTGTATGCCAGGCATTGATGTCCCCTCAACAGTCTGTAGGGGACAGAATACAGGGATAGGGCCTTGAGGCGGTCTGCATGGGACATGTTACTTACCCCATGTATTCTTTTAGTGAGGAACCACTGGACGTTATATTTGTTAGATATGCCTGTTTAAGTACATACCAAAGGGGGCATTGTACTCCATGATAGCTGGAGCAATGACTTCCTTGGATCTAAATGCCATACGTTTGTATATAAGTTGCACAACATAGAATGATTTCCTCTCTACTGTAGACATGTGATGGTGAAAGGCAAGATTAATGTCTGTGTATCTCTAAGTCCCCGACTACTGGGTCAACTCTCAGGGGTAGGTTGTAAACATGATAGTTACCAGGGGTGGATGACTTCCCGAAGGATACTATCAAGCATTTTTTGGCATTTAGTTTTAGTCCTTGGCTCTGTCACCAGTTATTTGTGTCAGCCCTTCCTGTTGAAAGTTTGCATTGGTGGGGATTCTATGACTTATCCTAATTTGCAGTCATATGCAAATTTAGTCTGTCAAAGACTGTTGACATTGGCCTTGACTTCGGAAAAGCAAATGCCAAAAAGGAGTGGTTACAGAATCAATCCCAGAGGGGGACTGCAGTTGTGACTGGCCTCGTTGTAGAGTTAATCTCCCCAATTCTAGCTTCCTAGGTCCTGTCTGTGAGCCAGCTTGATAGCTACCAGGTAACATAAGAGTTTACACCTAACCTCTTGAGTTTGTCGACAGTGCCCAAGTGGGAAGCTGTGTCAGATGCCTTGACCAGGCCAAGGTAGGCAGTGTGAACCATTTTGCCCTCATCCATTGCTTTGTTGACCTTCTTAAAGAAGTCCACCAGGTTGAGTATGCATAACCTGCCCTTGATGAACTCAAATTGGGTTGGTTCCAGTGTCTGAAGGTTTCCTGTGTAATTATTGATCATTTCCTTGATAATTCTTTATGTGGCTTTATAGCTAGGGTTCCAGTGAGATTATTGAGACTTGTGGGCTGTAGTTTCCAGAGTCTATAGATGTCCCACCTTTCTACAGAGGAATAACTACTGCTGTTCTCCATTAGTGAGGCATGAAGCTGGTTTGGAAGCTACTGTTAAGTAGCAATTCCATAAGGCCTGATTGGTCATGTTTCATATTATTTTGGGACATTGTCTGGGCCCACTGATGCAGTGTTCCTGGCCTTAGAGAGACATTAAGGACCTGTTCCCTAGTGATTAGCAGGAAAAATGATATTTGATGCTGTTTCTTCAGGAAAGGTTGAGGGGGGAGACGGGTAAAGTTGGAGCTGAATTTGTCTGCCAGTAGGTTTGCTATATCTTCTGACTCAGTATAGATGGCCCAATTTAACAATGAGTTTTGCGCACATTTGTGTATTGACTTTGAAGTTGAAGACCTAGCTAAAGAATGCCTTGTGGCTGTCCTTGGTCTGGGAGGCCAAATTTACCTCAAGTTTGGTTTTGACAGAATGTATTTGTCCTCTGAGTTGTTTAGTTTGACTGCTTTTTTCCTGCTGGCTGCTGTACCTCCTACTTTTTGCTATGTCTTTCTTCCTTCTCTTACACAGTCTATTGATGTTATTCCATCAGGGTGGCTTGTTTTTGAGTTAATTGTGTACTTCTTCCTGGAGGGCACAGCTGCCTATTATGCAGCTATTAACATGGTTGTATAAGGTTTCTGTGAACAGTTATCCATAGGCACCAGTGTTCTCAGGGTTTACTAGGGCTTGAAATGTTGCTAGGCTGTCACTTAATAGTAGGAAGTTAGTCTTAGAGTAATCCCTGAATATTCCAGGGTTAGCTAGGGTTCAAGATTTTATTTTTACTTCAAAGGAGACCATTTTGTGGGCTGACCTTACCAGGGAAGACATTACACTAGGGGTGTGTGGCACTGTCCTATATTAGTGAGCAACAGATGTATGTTTGGATTCCTGGTTGATGTATTTGACAGTCTGATCTAGGGAGTTTGTGTTTACAAAATCTAGGAATCTCTGTACATGTACATTTTGTATCGTTTAAGATTCCCAGTTAATAGGGAGGTAGTTAAAGTTACCCATGAATATAGTCTAGGGTTGAATGGTGAGTGTTTCCATTAAGTTTAAATACATGTTATCGGTTTCCTGGGTCATAGAGGGGAACCTTTGCCTTGCAAGAAGTGGTACCCCCCCCTTTCAGCTTCTACTACCAAGGTCCATATGGCTTCTTCATAGAGCTGTGCTCCACTGGAGGGAGATAATTACTGAGGCAGAGGTTCCACCTTCTGTGAGCATGAGATATGAGGCTTTTTATTGTCCCTTTGAGCCAGTCCTAACCTATTAAGCGTGGTTCATTCATCAAGGCAGGTGGTGGATCCTCTTGCACAGGATCATATTTGTGGGATTCTTGTTTTAATTCTCCGCCTCAGGCCTTCTGAACACATGTTTTAGCCCTCTATCCTGTGGTGCAGGTGTTCTGTGAGCATCTGATAGCTGCTGTACTGCAAGCCCACAGGTCAGCACACTGGCCTCCAGGATCCCAAACCTCCTTTTTCAAGTTTCTGCCACAGAACCAAACCTCTTCCCTGTCTCCCTTATGCCTCTTCCCTACACCACATCTCACAACCTACCTTGAATCAGCTATGCTGATATTAGGCTGTGTGAGTTCACTGCTGCAGGCCTTGGGAGTGTCAGCATCTCTTGACAGCCCATATGGCAGCATCCCTAATGACTGGTCTATCAACCAAAAGTCTTATGCTTTCCCAGTCAGCTTCATCCACCCAGACATCCCTCCTTTCAAGATGACTTTCCACTAGCATGCCTTTAAATAACTGTCCCCGCAGTACCTGATCTCTACACTATTGCCTCCCCTATGGTTACATAAACTTGTCTTCCCTGGCAGAGAGGTTAGTGACTTCTTCTTCAGCTGCACAGTATGTCATGAAGAAAAAAACAAGAGCTGGTTTGGTCTGTGCTTCCTTGTGAGAAATTCATACGATTTATAGAAATGCCAGTGGCCCTGGGTAAAAAAAGAAGACACTTATTCACCTTCATCTCCCCATAAAAACCTAGAGCTTGGAAAGAGAGAGAGAGAGAGAGATCCTGGGGCCTTTGTAGACAAGGAGCCCTGCTTGAGAAAGAAGTATTCTCCCCACAGAGATGGGATTTTGAGATGTTTGGAGACCTAGTTCTTACTCTGTGAGTGGCCCCCACCAGTGGTAGATGCCTTTAAAGAGTTATTGTTAAAAACTAGAACATCTTTGATACTTTGGCCCACATAACGAGGAAGATGGATAAAATGTTTCACCCCTCTGAATGCAGTCTTATCTGTATAAAAAAATCATTGCCCTACCAAATGGTGTTCACAGCTTCACTGAAGTGCAAACAAACATTTCAGGCTCTGGCAGTACATACCCCAGGGGGAAAATCCAAGGCTACGGACCACTTTTAAAAGGATCTGTTCATGCCCTCAGCTTTATTCATGAGGGTGCTGAGTGATTTAGACCATCTTGCTGTATTTTACTCAAAACCATCTTGACATGTCAGCTAAATGTAACAGTAACTTACATTGGAGGAAACATGGCATCTCAAGGCTTGTGTGACTTTTGCATTCACTATAAGCTTGCTGACGATGCATGTAGCATGCACTACACCAGTGCACTGAGCTATTCAGCAGGAGTAGGCATATCTTTGAGCGATCACACTTGGCTTTGCCAAAGGCATTAAGACTTCCTTCATGAATGTGCCCTTTAAGGACCCTGCCATTTGAGTTGCTACTGAGCAGTATTCGTAACACACTGGCGTTGAGGTCATTGTGGCCCTGCATTTGGGGATTTGTTTCCTTTCATCTCATTACATCTGTTTCCAAGTCGCAATGTAGCCAGCAGGTGTGAGTTCAGATGCCAACAAGGAGACACGGGAGTTCCTTTTTAAGATTCTCCTAAAAGGTTAGCTCTTAGTCGTGTCCTGACTACCTCATTTTCTCAAGAAAGTGATCAGTGGATAATCTCTGCCCACCTACCTGTGTGGGAATCCATTATTTAAGACATACAAGGGAGACTGTAGCGCAGGACTATGTACTGAAATTGTATCCTTATCCACCCTACCCAACATTCCTTCCAGATAACCTCTAATAACAGAAGCCTGTAATCCATCAAGTGGTCATAAACCTGCTTCATAAAGAAGCAATCCAAATTGTCCTCCAAGAATAGTATGGAACTGGTGTTTGTGTGTTTTTTTTGTTTTGTTTTAAAAAAAAAAAAAAAAAGCTGACTTGAGATCTTTTCTGAATCTCAGTAGTCTGTATACTGTATAGTCAGTTCAGTATATCATACCTCTCGTCCCTGGTGGAGATTAGATGTGCTCCTTGGGTCTTCATATGCATACTTCCATATCAGGATCAAAGTTTAATACACTTTAATGTAAGAGTCATAGCGACAGACTGTATCATTCAGTCACTCTTTGACCACAGGAACTTTACCATATGTTTGGCAGATATGGCACACCTACATATATGGGCTAGTCAGGTATTCCCCTGTCTAGATGATGTGCTGATTCATAGGTTAAAAACGTAACCTGTTTGACTGCTTTAGTATTATTTTAAAACCGAGCAATTTACAGAACAAATTATACTTGACACTATGGCATTACATTTTTTTTGGTTGTAATCTGGATGCATGCACTGCAAAAAAGTTTCTTCTGTTTTCAAAACTGTGGCTCTCAAGGGGGAGACTGTCTTTTTTTCCTGAACAAGAGTAGGCTGTTAAAGAGTGCATTGCTGTGGCTGTTAAGGCTGTTGGTGGCAACATCACTCAAGGTACAAGTGGGAAGACTGTATATAAGAAAAATAGAGTGGCTTCTCAAAATACACTAGATTAAAGTTGTTTTTGGACATGAATGTCTACATGAACCAATCCAAGGCATGCTGCAATTCCATGTGCTAGTGGACATTCACAGTCCATCTACAGGTTAGACATTTATCTCCCTGCAGGTTTTAGTACCCTAGGTCATGAGGGCACTACTTATACCTTCTGTCTGGGTGTTGGGAAGGGGCTGTCTAAACTGTACAATTTAGGGCCAGTGGTCCAGCTATGATGGCTTTCTGGATGTTAGTGCCATGGAAAAGATAGCAGTGCATCTAGTTTTGCAGAATTTTAAATTACTCCTACATAAGGAGTCTAATTTCCATCTAGATGACATGGCCATAAGCTAGTATATCATAAAGCAGGGAGGCACAGGGTACGGTTATCTCTGCAGAAAACCATGCAACTGTGGGAATGGATGACCTCATGGTCCTCATCCTTAATGAAAGTTCACTTTTGGAAAAGCTCAGCTGCCTGCTGGACAGACTTGGCCAAAGCTTTCTCTTGCTGAATGAGTGGTCTCAAAGCCATAAGGTTTGTCGAGACCAGTTTCAAAGATGTTGACACCTGGTCCGCAGCAGCATTTTTCCCCCCTTTTTCTAGATAGAAACGGGTAATTTTTAAATGCCCTTGTATTGTCTTGGCCATAGACACCTTTTTATGCCTTTCCCCTGATTTCCATAATGACCTGGCTTTTGGTCGGGCAGGAGAAAGTGCAAATAATTTTTCTGGATTCTTACTGATTCCAGCAGGCAGGCTCACTGACTATGTTTAAGGATTCTGTTTTTATGTATGTTTAGTTTGCAGTGACAAGGACATTTGTGTCACACCCCTTCAGAATGGTGTCACCATTGCCTGTGTAACCTAAGGCTTATGGTTTATTTCTTTCTCATTTCAGTGGCAGGTAAGGATCCTGCATTTTCCAATAATGATGTTAGCATTCCCCATACTGTACAAAGGTCTTCTACTCTGAAAGTCAACAAGGACAAATGAACAGTTTCTGTCTGGATGTCCATCATAGATGTCCTACATTGGTAATTTCCATTGTCAATGTTTTTGACTACCTTTCTCATGTTTTCAGATTGGGCCCAAGTTCTTCAATCGTCAGTGCATGTAGTGGTCATTACTAACTTTCCTGATGGTATGGAGGGTCAGTCTTTGGCCTTTTTGAGCCTTTGGCAGACCTTTTTGATAGGAATTTTTCTTTGGGGCCACCAGTCCAAGACTCCTTCTCCTGTTTGGCTCTGGGTTAAGCCAACAATATGGGGCGGGGGGGTTCCATTTTCAGATAACTACCAGAGTAGCAAGCCATTTAAGATTGGTAATGTTTTCAAACCTGTTTAAAATTGATGTAAAAATGTGAATAAAGTTGTACTTAAGGAGAGCAGAGTCTTTTTTTTTTTATGACTCCTAACTCGTGCTGCAAAGCATTCATTTTTTATCCTGGAAGATTCTCTTTTTAGTTGCTGTTATTTTTGTTATTTTGACCAGAGACATTCACAGATGCATGTCCTGTCGGTGCATTCTCCATTCTTTTTTTCCATACAGAAAGATTTTTTTCTGTGAACAAGCTCCTTATTTTTTACCTGAAAAGATTATGATCAGCACATTGCATTGTAGGTTTTATTTCCAGGGTATTGTAAACTGGGAAAACGCCTCTTTCTTGCTACAGATGTCTACAGGCAGTTACAGTAATACACTAGAAGAACTTCTGTAAAATAATACCATCTCTTTGTTTCCTTTGCCAGCAGTAAAGAAGTAAGAAAGTTTGCAATTCAATCCATTCTAAATGGTTAACAATATGCATAATTGTTTTGCTGTTAGGTAGGGCAATACCTTAACGTCTGCAGTCGGGTTTCATTTTACAAGGGCGGTCATTGCCATTATTGTTCACTTTAACATGGTTTTGGATGGGACATTTGTGGCTGCAATTTGGTCAACTATATATACCTTAAAGATTTGTAGATTGCATGCAGTTTCTAGGTCATAGGCCTCCATTGGTAAAATGATCTTTGAAAGGCATGGATACAGTGGTTTGCTTAGGGGCCTTTTCCTGAGAGCCCTGCAGAGGTAGAACATCTTGAAGTAAGATACAGCAATCATGCAGTTAGAAACATAAATTCTGTCAAGGAGACGTGTCCCTGTTTTTTAGTAATTAGTATTTTGGTGACTTCATGTGATGGAGACGCTTCCCTTACTTCACCTATGTTCAGCTTTGTTCCATAGACTCAAAACTGGAAATAATTGGAAGCGTGGCCTGTACCCCACATGATGGGTTGGGGGAAGGAGAGTTTGGAGGCTGGAAAGAAAGGTTGCTGAGCTGTACTGTCGTCTGGTGTATACAAGTTCTGAAGTCCTGCAGCCTGAATTTACCTCAAAGGTGTACTGTTATGGTGAGCATCTCACATAACTGTTTCCCATGAACTTTTATCCAACATTCCCAAATACTTTGTAGCTATATGTATATCTGTAGTCAACACAACCTGCAACAGTGCATTCTAGTACCCCTTCTGTATGTCGGCAACGCATTATATATTGTCATTGATTTTAAATCTTTCCATTTCAGTTAATGTTGCTGCTGTTACCTCCCCTTTTCTTACCTTTCCATTGCTTTATCATTAACCAGCCTCCAGCTGTACATTGCATCTACATATTGCCAGGATCCTGATACTTTCTGTATGCTGAATCTCACATTCCACTTATCATCCTGACTCCTTGCATTACATACCCCCAATCAGGTTATTATCAGTATCCCAGTGTGCCCTTTAAAACTGGATGGAGTATTTAAGATGGTACCTCACTACTGCCATCCCTGTATAAACTGAGGTTAAACAATTGCTTCTCTCTAGTCCTATCTATACCAAGGTGCATCCAATCATTGACCTTAACTACTTCTCTGTCTTGTAGTGTTTTAACATTTCCAAGCATGGGACACATTTTAAAAAACAGTTCTGTTTCGTTTTTCTATCCTAGAATGATTACTGTATGCAAATAATCTGTTGATGTCTTTATCAAAGTGTAGGACTTTGCACTTTTATACATTAAACCCCAGCTACCACCTACCTACTTACCCCTATTGCAAGCTTACACAGGATTGCACTAGATCGTGCTAGAGGCTGGTTTCCCTGAGTAAACCACTGCTTCAGTTTTGGTATTGTAAGTGAAGAGGTAGTACTCGGACTTGAGCTGCATTGTGATGTCTGATACTGTTCTGAAAAGACTGAACCAGGCAACCAACTATGTAGCACTTTACTACTTGCTGGCATTTTGAGCAGCTACTTTGCTTTAATTCTGCTCATGGCTTCTTCGGTCCACCCCACAGTTTGTGTTTCACCACCATACCTTTCAGTGTTACCATTATACATCTGCAAGGCAGGTGTCAGAGTCCCTTCTGAATCCCAGTTGTACCTCATCGTTGGGTGATTCTTTTTTCATCTCTGACATTGATCGAGTCACAGAGCTGAAGCAGTTAAGACTAAGTGACAAACAGGTGTATGAAGCCCCTACTGTGCTTTGAGCTCTTTCTGAAAAAGGACAAGTCTGGCCTGCAAAATTGTTTCTATAAGCTGCACTGCTATGAAGGTAAGACTGATCGTTGTGTAATTAGCTCATTCTTTTACTTTTTGTGTGACAAGGCCAGGGTTACTAAATGTAGCACAATATTCCATTGGTTTTACTGTCAGTATCTTGGGGAAAGGGTAATTTACCTATATTATGTGCCTAATCTCATGAGCACTTGCTTTTCTTCGTCCAAAGCACTCAGTGTATTCTCAATCCCCTATGACAAAAAAAAAAGTCAGTAACCAACTACATTTGTCTGTAAAATATTCACATAAAAATATCATGCTATTTACTAGCCTGGACTTCAGTTTTTTTTTTTTTTTTAATATTTCTTCCAATTTCCTCCTGTAAGACTGCCTTTCTTCTTCTCATTCCTGAATATGTAAATTGAAACTCCTATAGTTTATCTATCTTTAGTACTATACTTCCATTTCTAGGTGTGCACTAGCCTGTTGAATGACTTTAGCTAGCGCTATATGCCCCCCCCCCCCACACACACACAGTCTTTTGTCTCATTTTCCTGTGCTGTTACACCTCTGTTTAATTTGCCTCCCTTGCTGTTTTTCAGGAGATGTGAACTATGCTGTAGCAAGGCCGTTTTTGTCTGTTGGCTTATTTCACTGCCTCCCTAACATTCTGTGTATTGGTAAGGTCAGGTTAGTGGTAGGTGTTATCACAGTCCTCCCCTTCGGTTTCAGCCACAGTTACTTTCATATCCATTTCCCACTATATTTTAGTAGCTGAGGATACATTAGTTTACTGCTGTAAGACTGAGTTCCCCAGAAGTGTGGCTGTTTTTTTACTGCTCAGCCTTTAATTTTACATGATAATATACCATCATTAGTTGTCTGTATTTCTTGGTTACACAGTTTCATCCTCCTCTACCAGAGTAAGGTGCAGTTAAAGTGCAAACACGCAAGTCTGTTTTTGTATGCGTTTCCACAATAAATCACAAGTAACAGAAGAAAAATTATTTATTCATACCCAGACCTCAAAACAGTACATTAACCTGACCCTGCCATATTTCAGACTGTTTCCTTTTGAAAAATGGTTATTGAAAATGAAACCTTTAATGAAAAGGCTTGGTGTCACACAGTGTGCTAGAACAATCTGCGTGATCAGCACTTGTTTGGGCAAAGTGTACTGATTGTTCCGTGCTTGTCAATACTGGCAGAATGCCCATTCTTAAATTAAATTGTTCATTTTAGTAGATCATTTTTCAGAATAAAACACATAAACTAGTGATCTGTTCAGAATTACTAAGGTTGCTAGGGTGAAAAGGAACCTTTCTTACAAGTGTAAGTGAAGTACCTTTAACATTTCTGTATGTTTAATAAAGTGCTGATCATATGCATTAAAAGGGCATGCAGAAAAATAACTTGTAGTAGTAAAGGTCAACAAATAAATGTAGAAGTCTGACGGCATTTTAAGATGGTCATTACAGAGTCTGAGTTTTATAGCTGGATTGTTTCTCATTGTGTGTATCTCTGAGTCAGTGGCTGAGACGCAGAGTTGGTTGCTGACTTAGAAAGGTAGAAAGCTGATTTTTTTTTCTATTAATTTGTTAATTGGATGGCCCACTGAGCACAAGTGCCTATTTTCAGTTACCTCATGAGCACTGTCTAATTAAAAAGAACCTGCTTCTAATTGTACATTAAGCAAGTGGAGACTGAGGGACTCAAACTCGGGACTGCAAGATGAAGCTGATTGACTTATAGCCTTAACATGTCATTAACATTTTATGTGGAATTGCTAGGCACTTAAGTAGATGAATTTATTTATCAGTTTAGACTGGCTTACCCCAATAAAGCTAAGCAGAAATGTATGTTGCAGTTGAACTGCAGCATAAGAAAGTTATGCAACTTGCTGTGATTGTATACAAATGGAAGCTAAATGGATTCAATACCAAGTCCCCAACTCTGCATTTCACGTTGGCACAGTATACATCACCTCATTTTCTGGTATTAGAAAAGAAAGGATTTGATGTCCTATCCAAGGGAGAATGGGGACATCTATGTAGCTTTGTTTTGTAGTAAGGAGATGCTTCAGGAATCAAATGTACAATAGCAGATGGAAAAGTTCAGAAGGTACTTTCAACAGAGTAGTAGGAACATGCTCTTTATATGTCATGAAGTCAATGAAAATCTAAACAAAATTCTCAGATGGTGGTGTTTTACCTACTTGCCACAGGATCCACAAAACATTTAGCAGGATGATACTAGGCACTGCCTGGACTGTAGGGTTACCACCTGTCCCACTTTGCGAGGGACAGTCCCTCTTTGGGCAGTCGTGTCCTGACAAAAAATATTAAAAATGGCAAATGTCCTGAGATTGTAGGACATAATTATTTCCTATATTTTATGTAATAGTTGCATAAAACAGTTATTCTGTATCTAAAATACCTACATGTTATAAGAAACAGAATAAGCAACTAAAATGCTACAAGAATAAATTTTTATTTAGGCAAAAAAGTTAAGTTCTAGCCTTTGTACTGACCGTGTGTATGTGTCGGCCTGTAAAATATGATGTTTGTACCGAGAATGTGCCACTTTGGCCATTTGAAAAGGTGGCAACCCTACTGGACTATGAAGTATAGTTGCTGGGGTGCCATGATGCAGTGGGCCAATAGAAGAGATTTGTGATGAGGCAGAGTACGTGAAAAAAACTGTGGGCAAAAGAAGTGACATATGTTGATGATCAAGCATTTCTAACAGTGCTACAGCAGTAATTAAATTCCATTTGGTTAATGCTAAAATATTACCCTACCTTGTCTTCATAGGTACATTACAGGAAAACTGGAGAACAAAGCACGCTTTTTTCCTGGATGAAATTGGAGAATACAGCATGCTTTTTATCTGGATGAAATCTGATATATACAGTGTGCCATCCACATTGTTTTAGCTAGTCAAGAAAAGATAATAGCAGAAATAGAAAATGTGATGTCTAATGTGCCTAGGAAACTCTGGAAACACATGGTAGTTCGGTTTCTGCGAAAAGAGAAAAGACCATAAGTATGTATTTGAATGTAGGGCTGCAAAAGAATGGCTACAGAGGTTAGATTAAAGATGATCTGTTAACAGGAAGGAGATCCAACATGAGACCATTTTATTTGTCTGAACACTTCCTAAAGTAATGGCAGTGAACCTACTGGACCCCCGGGGGGGGGGGGGGGTGTTCATTATGACCAAGGGTTTTATGGTTACTGAAATGCCTTCTGGTAACCTCTCTTACTATCAGAAACCTGTTTGGTTTTGAATGCCACAGTTCTCGATGTAGCTTTAGTGCAGAACTGCAAAAGTACAGAATTATTTTGTAGCAGGTGGAGCATGGCCATTATTCTTTGAAATTGGCAAAAGGATAAGCTTAGTATGCACCTTTTCTAAGGTCAGAGAGGTGCATAACAGCTGTTGTTAAACACCTTTGAACACTGTTATGATTGGACCCTGTGCAGAAGCATACACTGCAGCCGCAACAGAACAGCATCCAAAACATTTTCACAGCACTAAAAGGTTTAATACACTTTGTACTGCCTAAACTAACCCAAAAAAGCATGGCAGAGTAAAAGGTTGAAGAGCTTTTCAAGCTGTTTGCTTATCAGAGAAGCACTTTGTTTCTTCTCACTGACTCCATAGTAGCTGTAAATGTGTTACATCTTTCAAAGCTTCAAAACACTTCACACCTTCCTACTCACTTTTTTCTTCAGATGTTGAAGTACATCAGGGCAACTAAAGCTCTGTATGTGGAACTACGATCTGTTCAGCATATGTTTTCAAAATGAATACAAAAAATGTGTGTGTTGAGCTTTGCTTTCAAGGTAAGTCTCTTGAATGTATTTCTCAAAAACATTAACCAATTGGTTATGACCAGAGACCTGATTGTATAATCCACTGCATTCTTTGGCTTAGCAGCAGAGCAGTGAATATGAAAAGTATCTCCGCCAAAATGAAGATGAGAAGACTCCACATTTACCTTTCTAGAAATATTCCTGTGCTTTAGAGGCAGGAATGGGTACACGGGTAAGGCATTATCCAGGAAAAACAATGTCTGCAGACTTGGAACTATTGTATAAAATATTAGGGCCATCCATTAGGGGAAAGAAGAATTTCTTTAGGAAGGCTGATACTGTTTAGATTGAACATGTCCAGGAGAGATGGTGGAAGCTGATGCAATTATGATTTAAAAATGCATGAAGGTCATTGTCAGAGCCAAAATATAGCAGTTTTCTAAAAATAGTGTGTAAATAACAAGCTTATTTGGGCAAACTGGGTGGAGGACACGATCTTAGCTAGCAGAATAGTCAGTCTTTGCACACCTGCAGATAGCATTGCTGAAATGGCAGTGATCTACACATATGAGGGGTTAAACTAAGTGTTAGTTTTATTTTCTTTAAAAATGTATTTTAGCACGATGAATGTATAAATGTCGTAGTTGTGGCAAGTGTCACCAATATTCTACAAGAAGTGCTATTCTCTCACGTGGTGCATATTTTTTTTCTCAGGTGGTGAGTACAGCTCAATGAAGAAATATTGTTGATGATGACGTAATTTAAGAGGTGTGTAAGAATCAGATGCTCCTGGAGCTCTGCAGCACATGCACAGTTGTTGTTTTTCTTTTGGCTTTTCCCGGTTAGGGGTCGTCACAGCGGAACTCCGGCCCGCTAATGATTGGCAGTTGATTTTTATGGTGCTGAGGTGCCAGCCCGTCGCCCAACCTTCAACGAAGGCATGCCCATTCACGCATGTCTTTCAAACGCCACTTGACCACAGGGAGGACATGCAGGCTCCACACAGAAGGCGCTCCAGCTGAGAACTGAACGGGAGAACCTCTTGCTGTGAGGCGACAATGCTACCGCTGCACCACAGCACATGCACAGTAAAGTATGGAAATTTAATAAGTTAATTAAAACATTTTAAATGGCCTGTGTAAAGGAGTATATTCTCAATCCATAAGAGGTATCCAAGAATTAAATATGCAAAGTGCTTATTCTCTGTGGCATAAGCTGTACAAATGGAAGTGGAATTACAAGCTTGTATGCACTTGAATACCTCTGAGACTCCTCACCACTGGACCAGTAATCAAGGAGCCTCAATCCTCACCACTGGCAACAGTGGTGGAAGTTCACTGAGAGGATGACGAGTACACACACAGTATCTCCAGATGTTACCTCTCTGCATCAACTGCAATTTCCCTTAAGAGCACACAGAGACTGTAGTCGGTCCAGGGCTGGTTCCCTTTTCTCTAGATCCCTAATAAGACTCCCCACTGGCACAGCTATAGAGTTGAGATCTCAGCTGAGTGATCAAGCCAAGACCTCCGGCATCCTCTCTTTCCAACCAGTGGTTCGTGTCCCTGCCCAGGTAGCTGACATACACATACACACGCACACACACACACACACACACACTTTGAGGTTTGATTTACATGTGCGCTCGCACACACACACACACATACACACACACACACACACACACACACACTCTTTGAGGTTTGATTTACATGTGTGCACACACACACACACACACACACACACACACACACACACACACACACACACACACAACCTGGGAAAGGCTGGCACAGGTTTACTAGCTATGCCCCCTTCTGCCCAGACTATAAGGTCGTTTTCACTACCATCAGTCACTCCTTATCAGCTACTTTAAGGCCCTTAACAAAGGGTGTCCAATCTTACTGTGTAATATTAATACTAATATAAATATTAGTTTGACCAAGAGCAAGGCTGGATTCTCAAATAATGAAAGGTTTAAATACATGTAATAATAAATAATAAAAGAGCAACATTATACCAAATATATATTCACAGTGCTGGCAATATCTCCTTTTGTCACACTTCTCCCCCTTTCAAAGACTCAAGCTAGTTTTTCAAGTCACCTTTGAGAAACGTTGCTTGAGAGGAATGAGCCTATCTGGGAATACATTACCCCATTCCATGTCTTGAGATCCCAGCTGCCTTTGCATTGCTGACCCCATTACATTGTTGCACTGTCATATCATATGCCTGCAACCCTAGGCTCCACCATAGTTCATAGCCTAGTATGAACCTATGAACCTATCTGCCCTAGGGCATTTATAAGCCTAACAAGAATGTGTTTGGCTTTCGCCACCCATTTTAAATTTATTTTGCTATGCCCTTTTTCGAGGTTAGTATACTGTGCCTCTGTCTAACAGTGACACAGAAGTGATACCCGGGGTAAACCTACGATCTCCCATCCACTCATCAAGATTCCTCTTGAAGGAAGTCAATGAGGGACTCCCCTAACCTGGACTGGGATTTTATTCCAGAGTGAAGGGAGCCTCTGGGTTATGAATCTGACCCTCCAGCATGTCCTATTTATTTCAGTGCTGAGGTTCAAGTCTCTCGAGCACGTAGCTCGATGGGATTTGGATTTTCTGAGGTGCAGTATGTCCATTAATTCCGGGTTGGACATGGCTTTATACGTCAGGCACAGATCGCCTCTGAACAGGCGGTATGCCACTGAGTAGAGCTGGAGTTTCTTTAACCGGGCAGCATATGGCATCTGTTTGAGCCCTTTGATCCTCTTGGTGAGGTACTTTTGGGGTCTTTCCAGTTGCTGCAGGTGTCTGGTAAGGTACATCCCAAAAAGGGCATTGTACTCAATTATGGGCCTGATGAGGGATGAGTAAAGAGGCACTATGACCTCCGCTGATCTAGATGTGAATCCCTTCATGATTAGGTGGGCTATATAAAATGTTTTTCTAACCACTTTGGCCACGTGGTTGTCAAATGAGAGATTGCTATCAACTTGGGTCCCCAGGTCCCTAATTACTTCTTCTGTACTTAATGGATTACCACCTATGTGGTAATTTGTGGGCACTTTGTTTTTGCCAAAGGGGATGACTGTACACTTTTTGGCATTTAGCTTGAGGCCATGGCTCTGGCACCAGTTGCCTGTTTCTATGAGGCCCTTTTGGAGGATGCTTGTGTCGGCTGGAGAGTCGATTATGGCGCCCAGTTTGCAGTCATCTGCGAACTTGGTCAGCCACAGTCCTTCCGTGTTGGCCTGTACCTCCGAGAAATCGACTCGTTAAATTTTCGTTTGTGAGTTTCAGATCCGAAGTCTTCAACTTAGCTAAGTACTTCGTTGGGGATCCTTTTTCTTGCTCTAATCTGATGTCAGTAAAAGTTAATAATTGTATTTCTTGTGGAAAGCAACCTCATAAAGATTTTCATTCGTACTGCATTCCTTGCTTAGGCCCAGACCACAACGTACCTCACTGTCAGTTTTGTGCCTTATTCAGTCCTCAAACTATTCATCATCGGTTCATTTTCTCATCTAAATATTTTGGTACTCGGTTCGATTATCCAGAAATGGCTTCAGTAAGCCACCCAACTACCGACATTCCAAAAAAACACAAAGGTAAAGACAGAGACAGACCGCATAGGTCCAAAGCTGCCGACGACGCTTTTCCAAAGCTAGTCGCCCGTTCGCTGGTACTCAGTGAGGCGCTTTCGCAGCCCCCAATACCCGCTACTTCAGATTTGCAGGCCTCTACTGAGACCCATTCGGAGTCCGGTATGCCGCTAGATGCTTCTTCGAATGTGGAACCTGCGGATGTCTCTACCTTGGATGGGTCTGGAGCCGCTGTGCAGGCACCGGCTTCTGAGGGTGTATTCAGGCCTACTGACTTGCATATTAAACCAACGCCATCTTCTTCTTCAAGGCCTAAAATTCGATTCACGCCTAGAAAACCGACACCCAGACCGCATGGTCAGGGCCCTATGCCTAAAAAACAAATGATAAGAATGGCTGAAGATCTTATTACTCTAATCAGGGGAAGCCACCCTTCTCCCCCTAAGAGACCTAGAACTGATTTTCCTTCTGATCAGGATTCTGAGATTTCTGTTTTCTCTGATCAGGAGTTACCCTTATCTACCTATGGGGATTCTGGTACAGAGGGACTCCATTCCCTCTGCTTCCCCTCCAGAGGATTTCTCTTTTGGTGAAACTTTGCATGCTCTTATGGAGCATTTCCGCTGGGAAAGCCAGGATTACTCTGACTCCAAAAAGAGGCTTAGGGAATTCTTACTCCTATCTCAACACAGGCCTTTAGCTATCCCTCATGTACTGGACATTGTAGATGATGCCTTCTTGGAATCTAGTCTGGCCCCTGACACATTACCTCCGGCTCCCAGAAAACCTGTCAGGTATTACAGACTATCTGACTCTCACAAGTTCCTCTTTAAGAATTTTACTGCGGATCCTGAGACCATTTCACAGGGACACAAAGGCATTAAGGCTATTACTGCCAAAAACCCTACCCCCTCTGATAGAGATTCCAGGGCCCTAGACAGATGGGGTAAGAAGGTATACACGTCTGCAACTTTGGCCATTAGGGCCTTAAACTGCTAGTTTCGTATGTTAAAGTATCAGCAGCGTATTATTGGATTGCTTAAACAGAAAATTATGTTGATTCCTGACTGTGCTGAAAATAAGGAATTACAGGATTTAATGCATTCTGCTGAACAAGTTGGAGAACATAGTTTGCAATGTGGTTTTGATTCATTAGAGGCAGGGTCTGTACTTAGAAGGCATGCTTTGCTTAAGGAGCAATCTTTGCCAGATCATGTTAAAGCTAAATTACTAGATGCTCCCTTAAACCAAGACCGCTTGTTAGGCAACAAAGCAGAAGAAATATTTAAAAAGACGGAGGAAAAAGCTAAATCTGTGCAAACTGTTAGATTTCCTGCAAGTACAGCATCCCAGATTTAGTAGGCACTGGCCTTCTAAGAATTAGTCCTTTCCTGCCTCTTCCAGGCCTTCTCAGTCCAAACCCAGAACCAGCAGACAACCCAGGCTTCATTCTCAAGGTACTCACAGGCCTAAGCAGTCAGAGGCTCCCACTTCCAAAGCCGGGAGTAGTAAGACACCCCCCTATGGTAAACTGTCTCAATGACTTAACTTTAAACCTTCAAAGCCCTGCTCAACTGATTGTTCCTTTAGGGGGAAAGATTGCCCTGCATGCAAAAAACTGGGAATTCATTACCCAAGACAAATGGGTTTTAAATAGTTTCCCAAGGATACAGATTCCACTTCAACTCCTTACCAACCCCAAACGGTTAGCCAGACCTACCCTCAAATCAGTGGGCAGAGGCTCAAAAGCAGGTTTCTCTCTTCTAAGCATCAGGGCTATTCAACCTGTCCCAGAAGAGGGAATGGGGGGCGAGGCTTTTACTCTACTTTTCTTGGTACACAGAAAAGATAATTTCTGCCGTCCTATTCTGGACCTGTCTATCCTAAACACTTTTTTGGTAATCCCAAAATTCAAAATGCTAACTCTTCATCAGCTGTTTCCCATGCTAGACAAAAATGCCTGGTTGGCAACACTGGATTTAAAGGAATCCTACCTGCACATCCCAATAAGGGAATCTTGCAGACAATACCTATGCTTCAAAGCAGACTTCATGCACTTGATCAGTTCTCTGCACTGCCCTTTGTGAATACCCTGGGCGCAGTAGATAAGCCAAAGTGCCTAGCTTCAGTCATTGCATTTTGCAAGCAAAGAAATATTCAAATATACCCATACCTGGACGATTGTCTAATTCAGGCAGAGAGCCAGGACATACTATTAAATCATCTGGCATTTGTAAATAAATTACTAACTTCTCTGGGGTACACCATAAATGAAAAATAAATCACATCTGGTACCCTGCCAACAAATTGTATTCCTGGGAGCAAGCTTGAATACAACTTCCCAGATGGCCTACCTCACACCAGAGAAACAAGTTCATTTGACAGCCCACTTCAAACTACTGGCCACAAAGACCCAGCTATCTGCAAGGAAAATACTGCAAGCCCTAGGGTTCATGGCTTCTTTCATTCTACTAATTCCATATGCAAGACTGCATATGAGGAAACTACAATGGTATCTAAAAAGCCTATGGTGTCAACATTCTTCAGTGATTCCTATCATACCTGGCTTAAAGACAGAATTCCTTTGGTGGGCAGAGGCCTGCCACCACAACAAAGGACTGCCATTCACTCTACCCCCTGCCGCCCAAACCCTAACAACAGACGCATCAGGCTATGCATGGGGGGGGGCTCACTTGGCAGGCAGTGCATTCAGGACAAATGGAACCCGAGTCAAATGCACCTGCATATCAATCAAAAAGAAATGTTAGCTGTACAGAATGCTCTGACAGCCTTCAAGGACCACATTTTTCCAGGACAGTTATTGGTAAAGACGGACAACACCACTGTTATGTGGTACATAAACAAGCAGGGGGAACCCACTCATTCCCTCTCTGCAGACTAGCCATGAGCTACCAAGTGCACCTACAAGCTCAATTCCTGCCAGGCAAGCTAAATACACTGGCAGAAGACCTAAGCAGAAATCTCATGGACCCACATGAGTGGAAACTGGAACCAAAGATATTCAACATTTTGAGAAACAAATGCAGGAGCCCAAAGATAGACCTGTTTGCCTCCCCTCAGAACTACCAATTGGACAAATTCTGCACAAGGACTCCTCACAGACAAGCTTGGAAAGTGGATGCCCTGTCCTTCACCTGGAAAAATCTATCAGTTTATGCCTTCCCCCCTCTGTCTCTCCTCTCCAAAGTGCTGCTAAAGATCAAACAGGACAAACCAAGGGCAATACTTATTGCACCAGACTGGCCACGCCAACACTGGTACAACCTCCTGTGCAGTGTGTCACTTCTGGAACCATGGTACCTGCCTCAGGCCCCTGCCCTGCTGTCTCAGCAGGAGGGCCAGATTCTGCACCTACAGCTTCAAACACTGAACCTTGCAGCCTGGCTAATTACATGATCTCTCCGTTACCATCCCTCAGTAAGCAAGTGATGGATGTCATTCTGGAGACAAGGAGGCCTAGTACTAGAAAATCCTATGCTGAAAAATGGAAAAGATTCTGTTCCTGGAGCCAAACTCCGGGGATGGACTCAACAGTGCCCAATTTACCACACATTCTTCAATACTTAACTGAGATGCTTCACAAGGGCCTTTCCTTTCCTTCCATCAAAATTCATGCCTCTGCCATTTCAGCTCATTATAACACAGAGCCACCCCTCTTCTCTCATCCACTGCTGAAGCAATTCCTCAGAGGGGCCAAAAACTTATGACCACCCAGGAGATCACCTACTCCAGCCTGGGACGTTAACTTTGTATTGGAAAAGCTCACTTTACCTCCCTTTGAGTCAGCTGCAAATGCAGAGTTAAAATTCCTTTCTTGGAAAACAGCCTTCCTTCTAGCCATCACTTCAGCAAGAAGGGTGTCTGAATTTCAGGCCGTCATGGTAGTGGAGCCTTTCATCATCTTTCATGTGGACAGGGTGTCCCTCAGGACCAATCCCTCCTTTATGCCCAAGGTAGTATCCAGTGTGGCCCGTAATCAGTCCATTCATTTGCCAACCTTATTTTCTAATCCACAGAGCAAAGGGGAACGAATACTGCACTCCTTGGATGTGCACAGACAACTTAGATTTTACTTGGACAGGACTAAGCCTCTCAGGAAATCTGAACAGCTGCTGGTTGCATTTGCTACAGGGGCAGAGGGGAAGACCATTTCAAAGCAAACCATTTCTAAGTGGATAGGCCACTGCATTCATTTCTGCTATAAGCACCATGGAAAACCTACCCCACAGGGATAAGACCACATTCCACCAGGGCTGACTCTACCTCTACAGCCTTTCTCAGGTGTCCCTACCATGGACATCCTAGAAGCTGCTACCTGGAGTTCTGTACATACCTTCACCAAGCATTACCATTTGCCAGTTTTTTCAAAATCCAGAACTGGTTTTGACACTGCAGTCTTGCATGGTCCTAATGCTATCTAATTGCCTTCTCCCTTCCTTAGCTTTGGGAATCTACCCAAATGTAATGACTGCAACAGTGAAACATAGTACAGTTGTGTATACTTATAAATGTAGATGTTTTGAGTGTATTCACTGTTGCAGTCCTGGTTAGCCTCCCTCCAGCCCCCTGATTTCTATTGACTATACCTCTATTCTTGTTTACTATGCTTAAAGCTTTCTGGTGTATTTGCTTTTTGTTGGAGGTGTAACCTTGTATGTAATTGCTTCCCATTATGGGGGCACCTGACATCTGGGGCAAGAAAAACTGATGTAATAGTGTCGGCTGCATGCTTTATATCCCTGACTACCTGACTTCATGGAAGATGAGATAGCAACTGATGCAGGACCCAAGTCTTTGATAATCAGGCCGACTGAGGGCTACCTGCAAGCAGATGACCCAAATGTAATGACTGCAACAGTGAATACACTCGAACATCTACATTTATGGTAAGTGTACACAACTGTACTTTCTACCATGTGGTTAACATCACTGACTTTCCTTACCACTTTGAAGGGTCCTGCTCAAGCTGCCTGCAGCTTGTTGCATCTGATAGGAATGAGAACCATGACCTGCTGTCCTACAGCATACTCTCTGGTTCAAGCATTCCTGTCATGCCAGACCTTCTCCTGCTGTTGGACTTCTGCCAGGTTCCCTGGGCCAAGCCCATGATTTCCCTGAGCCTTGTCCTGAGGTTTAGGACATGTGCCACAATAGACTCCTTGTGGGATTCACAGTCACCTTCCCACTCATCGTGAGTCATATCTGGAGGTCCCCTCATCCTCTGCTCATACAGCAACTCAAAGGGTGAAAAAACTGTGGATTCCTGGGGCACCTCTCTGTAAGCAAACAGATAGGCAAATATTTGTCGCACTGCCTCTTAAGATGATCTGCAAATGCCCATAGCATGGTCTTTAGTGTAGAGTTTAACCTCTTCAGACCATTAGTCTGGGGTTGGTAGGGGGTGGTATTTAGGTGCTTCACCCCACAGTGCTCCCACAGACAAGCCATCATGTCTGATGACATGAAATTGGCACCTCTGTCAGTCAGTATTTCTTTTGGGAAACCTAACCTGCTGAAAATCTGTAACAAAGCATTTGCCACCTTTTCTGCCTCGATGGAGGACAGCGCCACCACCTCAGGGTATCTGGTAGCATAATCTACTACCACTAGGATATACCTCTTCCCTGTGGAGATTGGGGTACTCGGAGGCCTCCAATATCTATAGATACCCTCCGAAATGGCTCCTCAATCACAGGCAGAGGCACCAAAGGAGCTTTGACCTTGTCTCCTGCCTTGCCTACCTACCTTTTGGTACTACTCACAGGTCCTGCAGTACCCTGTTACAACCCTGGAAATCCAAGGCCAGTAAATGTTCTACGCAATATGTCTCTTGGTATGCTTTATGCCCATATCACCTGCAAAGGGAATCTCATGTACTATGGCTAAAATTGCCAGATGGTGGGCTCTGGGCATTACCAACTGCTGTATTATCTCACCCTGTAGTCCTCCCTCAGGAGTCCATTCTCTGTACAATAACCCTTTGTCCCAGTATACAGATTCCCCTTTTCCTTGAGAATCAGGCACCTCCCTGGCTACCTCCCTCAAGCCTTGTAATGTAAGATCTGAGAGCTGAGCCTATCTCAACTATCTCTTTATAACCCTTCCCAGCTCCCCTTCCACAGGAAGTCTTGTAGCCTTTGACATGACAGCAGTGCCTCATTGACAGCCTGGGTACTACTACTCATCTCTGCCCTTGCAACCACTCTCTCCAAGGGAACATCCAGTACCCACCAGCAGCTGTGGTCACCTTCAGTCTCACTGCTACAGGATAGCTCCCTCTCTGAAGTAACCACCTCACCAGTCCTGGCTTCAAGTGTGCAGTCTGTCTGGGTTCCCCCAGGATACCAGACCCACATGCTTGTCTCCAAGCCTGACTGCTTATACCTGCATGCACAGAAGGTGCGGCATTATCAAAATCATTCCCTATCAGGAAATCTGCAGGATTATCCTCAAACACACCTACTTGCTTTATTTCCACCTTCCCCATCAAGGTGAACCCTAGCCAAAGATATTTGGAATGGGGTCCTTCCTAAAGCTCTGACTGGAGTAGACTGCCCAAGCAAGTAGTGCTCATCTTTAACCATTGCAGGCTTCACAGTGGTTAGGTCAGAGGCTGTATCTCTTTCTTAGCAGTGGCCTGTTTCCCATCTACTAAGATAGGATATAACATTTTGTGGTAGTTTGGTACATTTGCTGTCTCCAGACAACTTACTGCTGTCATTCTGTCATTCCCACTTTCTGGCTCCCCTACCTTTTGTTTCCCACCTTGCCTTCATGGAAATTTATATGCTACATCACCCCACTGGTTACATTTAAAACATTTAATCCTCGATCCTGGCCGTGTACCTGAACTAGTGCCTTCCTCTGTTAATGGTAGACTCTGATGAGGCAGTTTAGACTGCTCACCATGGGTTCCATTATACGCATGTGCAGTACTGGGTATCCCTTTCCTGTGCAGTGATGCCCTGCTTGCTAGGTATAGGTCTTTTTTCCCTAACTCAGCTGTGATGTTACATTCTCTTATGTTCTCTATCAACCAGATTCTCATGTCCTCAGACAAATCACTAAGGGCTTGTTCCCTCACCAAAAGTTCTGCCAGCCCTTCAGAAGTGGTGACCTGACACCCACCTATGAAAATAAGTGCTTAACTCAGCAATATAGTCACACACACTTTCATCTGCCCTGTGCCTATGCTCACAAAACGTTTTTCTATAAGCTTCAGGTGTTAACATAAAGCATTCCAAGAAACAATTTTAACTGCATTATAATTTAAGCAATCAGTATCAGACAATTTAGAAACAGCAGTTAGAGCTTTACAATGGAGTAAATGGGTCAGGAACTGTACCCAGAGCCCTTGGTCAACATTATGCTGTTTACAAACCCGTTCAAGCATATGAATAAAACTGTCAAAATTATCACCCTCTGTAAATTGTGGAAGAAATTTACTGACATTTATTGCTTCTGGGGTACAGTTATTCCCTTCTCCATTACCTCCATGACCCTGGTGAAGAGTCAGTATCTCCTTTTCATGTTGCCTCTGCCCCTCATTTTCTTCAGCTTCCAGACATCTCAGTCTGTCTGCTGCTTCTAATTCCATTTGTTTCTCGTGCCGCTGTCTCTTTGCCGATTCTATTTCCAAATGTTTGGCCTCCAGTTCAAGTCTCTTTAACTCAGACGGATTTTTAAGTCCTCTGAGGCAAAGTTGAACTTTCCATTTTTGGAGAGTTTTACATTCTCCAGGCCAGTCTGGTTGTCCTCCTAGTTACCGGTCTATGATGCAGCTTTGGTTAAAGCTGCAATCATTTCTCCTTTAGTCAAGTTGGCATGCCCCAGTACTTTGGCATGGCACATCTCAGCTAACAGGTTCCTTCTCTGCTTGCCATAATCCTCTGCCGACACCCTTGCCTGCTCTCCCCGGCTAACTAAGCTAACAAAATAAATAAATAAAACTATGGTGATATGAAGCTCTGAATGTCTACCATGTGGCTGCTTGAGAGTACAAACACCTTCTTTAGTGACCACTGTATACAGGTTACAGGAGTTCAATATCCACACCACTAATTCCCTGTATGTGATGTGGTAATCCCACCACTGTTCACCAGATGTGATGTGGATATCCCACCACCGCACACCAAATGTGATGACCCACTACAAGACCAGTAGTCAAGGAGCCTCCATCCTCACCACTGGCACCAGTGGGGGATGTACACTGGGAGGAGTGACAAGTATACACAGAATATTTTAAGATGCAGCTCTCTGCATCAAGTGCAGTTTCCCTTAAGAGCACACAGATACCACATTCAGCCCAGGGTTGATTCCCCTTTCTCCAGATCCCCAATAAGACCCCCCACTGGCACAACTATAGAGTTGAGATCTCAGCTGAGTGACCAGTCCAAGACCTCCAGCACCCTCTGTCCAACCAGTGCTTCGTGTCCTCGCCCAGGTAGCTGGCACACGCACTCTTTGAGGTTTGATTGACACACACACACACACACACACACACACACACACACACACACACACACACACACACACACACATGAAAGGCTGGCACAGGTTTACTGGCTATGCCCCCTTCTGCCCAAAGTATAAGATAGTTATCACTGCAACCAGTCACTCCTTATCAGCTACTTTAAGGCCCTTAACAAAGGGTGTCCAATTTTACTGTGTAATATTAATACTAATACAAATGGTAGTTTGACCAAGAGCATTAGGAGTGACCCACACAGTGTCACCAAACAAATATGCAAGTGCTCTCAAAACCTAAATATCTCTACACAGACCAGCCACAAGAAAGGTTTACATACATTTAATAATAAATAATAGAACAACAAGACAATACTAAATATATATTCGCAAGTGACATCAGAGTTCAAACCCACAAAAAATATTTAAAACAACATTGCAGGACAGTCTCAAATAAATAAAGAAAAATTTCTACACTAAGCTTTACTGTATTGCTGAGTTTACCGAAGAGAATTACTATAACCTAAGAACTTACTAATAGAGCAAGGCAGATGTGTGGTGAATGGGTCTTCTTGTTGTCAGGTCCAAGACAGAATACATAATGGTGTCTCTCACTAAGAGACTTCTCAAAATGATATTTAAAATATTACTGCTGGGATAGCTTGCAGAATGACATCACTTCTTGTCATCTGACTCCTGGTTCCCAGGCAAAACAACCATTGATGGCAGCTGGTAGCATTTAGCATCCGCCTGTAAAAAATACATAGATAAAGGCTTTGCTCAGATCTTTGGCAGATGCGGGAAGTCATAAAACAATTGCATTCTTTCGTGCTTTCAAGACTAGTAATCAGTAAACCCTAAAGACAGTACAGAAAGCTTCCTAGAACAGACTTTGTCTCTTGCTGCATTGAGAACTGAAAGATACCGTCTTTTAGGGCCTAGCCTATAAAGTAGTTTAATTTCAGATATTTTTCTAAAGCTTGCTGGACTGAGGTTAACCTCCTGTATTCCAGTTTTCACTGTTAAAATATATATGATTAAACAGTTACAATACTGCATGTACATTTCTGTTCTCTTCCAGTAGGGTACACTGTGGCAACATTTCAAACAACACTTTGTAAATACCTTTTTAACACACACATCTGTACAAGCAGTTTGATATACACATGACATACAGTTCTATTACATTTGTAACACAAGCTTCTTGTATAAATTATTTCAGTATTCACCAGTAACAATTATTTACAAAATTCCAGCTAGCTGTGCTGGCAGTAATTCCTTTTGTCACAATCTCAACAAAGTTTTTAAACAGGAACCTGAAAAACATTCAAAACAGAGTTGATTCTTGTAGAAATGGTCACTAAAGATAAATACGTCCCTTCTAGCAAACCAAATGGAGTTCAGGACCTAGCTATTGACTCGTTAGTCAATTTGCCACGTTGATAATAGCACGGTGTTTGTTAAATGGCTTGGTTGATTGAAGAAAATAGTACAAATGAAAAAAGAAGGGAAGTAGCAGAGACAACTTCTCTAAAACAAAATAGAAATCATAAGGAGGGACAGGATCCTCAAAAGGAGGTCAGAAAAGGAAGTTATCTGTTAGAAAGGCCTTGCATACATTCAGAGATATTAATGACAAAGACTCAAGAGTCTTGGTGAAAACTGGAAATGGCTGCAAGGTACACTTTAGTTTAACAGTGAGTCAAAGATTTGAGAAAGAGTATCATGTTTTTGGAATTGGTGGTTTAAAAAGATCCACACCTTGAATAGTAGCTCATATTTGAAAACCTGCCACCTTATTATTATTCTTTTTTTAGCTTTGGGATCGTGGGCAATGATCTAGACTACTTTTTTCAGAGTATGATGAGTATAAGGACAACTGTTAATAGAACAGGATAAACCATGCATTTAAATGGATGTAGTGGAGGTTCAGGTGAGACTTTATGGTCATGTGGGTCAGGGGTTTTCTGAATGGTCTACAGTATAGAAGCTCCTCCAGAAAATTAGGCCTAAGCAGAGGAAACTACACTTGTTAAGGCTAAAATGAGATTATGAGAATGACTTTAGACTTGATCTGCCAGTCTTTCTTTATGAATTTCAGAATATGGGGAAGTGCAGGAAAATAATGAAGTAGTCCTGGGGACCATTTTTTTTATGAGAAAATCTATAAGACATTCTCTGGGAGGGAGGAAGAATGAAAAAAAAAATGTTGCTGCACTTATGTTGGTCCAGGATGCAAACAGGTCACAACAAGGCTTAACCAAGCATCTTTAGAGCAACTGGCCATACAGAGACAACTAGAGGCATCAGTAATCAGAAATCGAGCCTATCCACTAGAAAAATGGCTTCCTCAGGAATGTGTCTGGCAGTCAGAAAACATCCTGTTACCATTCCCTATACTTGTTAACAGAGGGTGTAGAAGTGACCTCCACCCACTATGCTTGCTTATGTACACAACCAGTGCCATATTGTCCATGTAAATGGCTGTAGCAACTTGGGACATGGAGTTTTGAATCCCCTGCAGCTTGAGGAGGACAGCCCTCCTCTCCAAAATACTGATACACAGATTGGCCTCTGTTTGTGATTTTATACTTTAGATTATCTGCCCTTGACAATGTCCACCCTACCACTCTAGAACTATGTGTGGTAATTTCCACTATAGAAGAATGAACCTTAAAGGGACTGCTCACAGTAAGGTTTGGAGTGTGAAGTCACCATTTGAGATGTTACTTGCAAATCTTGAAAATTTTGATGTGTTGTGTATTGGTCTCCGTTAGATAGGACCCCTGAAATTTCATGATCTGTTGAAGAACTCTGATGTACACCTTGGCAAAGGAACCATTTATTTAGTTGTAAACATCAGTCACCGTCATGTTAAGCACTGAGGTGCTTTGATGATCTCAGACTGAATGGTTTCTGATACAAAGTTCTGTAACAGATTCTGTCCAAATGAAAAGGAGCTGTACATGATGAAGCATGTATGGTGCACTGTATGAATGTCAAGTTTTGACTGGACACCAACTAGGGTTTTGCAGCATTCACTGCAGTTCCCAAAGACTGGAATAAACTCATAACTGAGATTCCTTAGCAACAAGCTACTTGTTTTGTATTGGAGCAGCTAGGAATCAGTTGACCAGGTAGGGAAAAACCTTTGCCCCTTGCAAAATTTATGGTGGGTTGGTACTTATGTAGAACTACATCTTCCCAGATGCATATTGGTGAATACCCTAGAAGCTGTGGTGAGACCGAATGGGAGAGTCCAGAACTGATAATAAGTTGCTTTTATCTGGAAGTGCAGAAACGCCCTGAACTTACTAGCTGACTTTATTTTTAGATAGGGATCTTGGAAGTCCATGTTACACTGCACAGTGCGCATCCCAAATGCTGAGCTGCCCAACACATAATGAGATTAGAGCTATCGTTAATGAGGACAGCCCCTCCCCTGATCTAATGATTATTAGGTAAAGGGCTACAGAAGAGCAGTGCGTGTGTATGCACGTGTGTGAAAATGTGTTTAACATAGAAAAATAGAAACTTAGAATGATACTAGGATAATAGACCAGGAGCCTTTTTAAGACTAACCAAGCAGAATTCTCAAGTGCCACTTGTTCCCTTGTATAGACAGGAAACAGTCAAGTTGAGATTAGCATATCAGCATCCTGTGTCCAGCAGAGACATATGTGTCACCCCAGGGATTAATTTGCAGTTTCCCATCCAGTTTGTCCAAATTATGTTTGAATTGGCTCATACCTCCCAACTTCCTTGCTCAAGAATTCTAGACAAAGCCAAAAGTAATGGAGGACAAAGGTCCACAGTGAGGAACAATTTTAAATATTATTCTAATTCACTTAAAAGGTAGTAGAACAGCAGGTTTGCATCAACAGGCATTTTTTAAACGTAACAAATATGAAAGTCTAATGTGTTACTGTTAGAGTGACTGTAGTCCTCAGTGACAAACAAGAAAATCAACATTTTTATGTGGGACAGGGCAAAAATATGAGGTAAAAAGCAGGGAATTTCTGCAAAATCAGGAACACTTGAGAGGTATGAGCAGTATTACCTACACACTTGTACTTCATTATTGATATTGCAGCTGTTGTTCCCTCTGGTAGACACTGTGATGAGACTTGAAAGACATAGAGTGCCTAACTGCACTAGTGTACATGGAAGGCTTCAGTTTTGAATCTTGCAGCCCCCTTTAATTTTCCTGTACTACTAGGATAATCTAGAAGAATGTCAGTCTTGTGCAACATTGCTTACGGCACTTCACCGCACCCATTAAGTGACCCCCCCCAGCGCTGTTCCTTCTCATCTCCCTGGGTTGCTGGTCATGTGTTGTTCTTGATTGTTGTCACAAATGTGCCTGAAGAACAGCTGAAGCACTTGATGACACCTGTCACTCAGTAGAACATTCCATAGGCAGGAGATGGCACAGAAGGTCTACACTGAAGCAGAAGGGCTGTTTTCTCCTTGAACATATCTTGGCAGTTACATGCACCTGCCACTCAGTAAATTATGTAGTCCTTTGTAAATGAGACACAGCCTACTGTTCTGTTGTTGGAGAAATAGCGGTTAATTATAATTAGCCTATGAGAAAAGGGTTAATGCATTATTGATTATAACACACTGCCTAATGTCAGCTGCAAAATAATCTTTTCAGGGCAGCTGACGTAAAAAGAAAAGCCGTTCATTATATTCAGTACGGTATGTGGTTACTCAGAGTAGTTTCATTAATTAAATTCAATTGCCATCCATTAGACTAGTGGAAGGAGATGAACCTACTTTATAGCTGACTCAGCACAGGTATGCAATTTGGCTTAATGGACATGACTAAACTGCCGTACACATTCTCAAGCTTGTTCATTTTTTCAAAAGTTAGGACACTCATGGATAAGAAAAGTAATCATATTAGAAAAACGATTGTGGAAGAAAGGTTAGAGGTTTATAGCACTATGTAAATCAAATCACTGTCCTGCTCTTGACTGTGAAAGAACAGATTTTTCAGAATCTGAGCTGGCCCACTTTTATTTATATTCTGTTGCATGGGTTATGCATTCAAAGTATTCCGTCTGATGAATTAAAACGCTGTAGTTCTGCAGACAGCTTTAGTAAATTCACTGTGCTTTCAGCTCCCAGGAGACCTAGTAACTGATCAGTGTTTGTGCTTACTTTAATTAGCAGACTTAATAGTTTGAATTTTGCTCTGTGATATAAAATAACTTATGTCTAACGGAGCTTATATGACTCAATAATATACACTTTTTTCAATTAACAAGGTTACTTATACCAACTGACATGTTTTAATTTTTATTGTCGTCAAACCTTCAGTGTTTTTGGTCACGCCATTTTATGTTATTTGCCAAACTAATACTTTGCTGCGTTTAACAAGGAAATTCATTGTCCATTTAACAATAGTACAGTTTGCAGAAAGACCACAGCAATAATTTTCAACATTTTATCTTTAAGGAGGAAACGTAGCTGAAGCTGACCCATACATCTTTTTTGTATAGTCTGACAAACTCAAAGTTGCTGAAATAAGTTCTGCCTTACATGTTTTAGACATGTTATTATAAAAATAATAAAATAAACAGCATGCTGATAGTCATAGTTCTGACATATATGGGTAAGAATGGTTCTTTAGGTCTGTGGAAATCCACAAAGGGTGGAGGCCGTAGTAAAACATAAAATGTTCATATCTGGCTTCTTTTTCCCTAGAGTAGAGTTTCATGTGTCCTTGTTTCTAGATCATAATGCATTCGGTCTTTTTGAAGGAAAACAACTAACTCCAGCTATGCCTGGAATCTAATTTACTGTAGGTGAATGTTTTGAAGTGATTCGACTATACTGAAGCAACTCTATGCCTTCATATGAAGGCATCTCAGTTACAACCACATCTAATGACTTTCACTGCCACCTGTGAAAAGTCAGTTTTGAGTCCTGTTAACAATGGTCACCTTAACTAATGTAAGGGACTGCACATAAAACTTTGAGATATGTGTATCTACCTGCTTATATTTTCTGTTTATGTATGGGTTTGTGAATGTGTGTGTGTGTGTGTGTGTGTGTGTGTGTGTGTGTGTGTGTGTGTGTGTGTGTGTGAGCGAGCGCGCACACTTGTGTCATGAGTGCCTGCCTATTGCAGCAGTCAAAACTTTCTGTAGCCCTTTCCTCTCATTAGCATCTGAATCTCTATTCATCTCTTAATGTCTGTCACAGCTAGAGTGCTCAATTCTTATTTTCAGTAAGCCAGTTGTAAAATGTCAGCCTGTCACTTACAATATATAAAAGCAAAAAATGATGGCATTTGTAAAAATGTTATCACCTCATAAAAACAAATTGTAGGAACATGAAAGTGATCTTGGGTTGCCATGCTCTCAGAATTGAGTTAGAGCAGCTGCTTTAAAAATGCCAGTTGTCCAGTTTCCCACAGCTTCTTACCAATGAAGGGGGTTTACACAGGCATATTTTAAGTCGCAGTTGCCCTAATTAACATTCCATTTGCATAAATTGTTGCAGTCAAAACAGTATGGATTGACTCCTGAATTAATGCTGAACTGTAGCAAAAAAGATGAAGTTTGTTGATAGCATTGCAGTATGATTTGCTTTTTTGCTTCTTGCATCCTAGTTAAGACCAAAAAGATACATTTAAAGGCAGCTGTTGTTCTTCACTTGAAGTGCGTTTTTTTCTTCAGAAAATCAAAAAGCATTTTAAGCTAAAATGTTATAAACTTATCTGCTGGAGACTGATTTTTTTTTCATGACATTATCAACTCAAAATAACCAAGTGCTCATACACAGAATTATTAAAAACAGAGGTCATGGGTAATTTCAAATGTTGCATGGGACAACTTGAATTTTGGCTGAGGTTTATAGAAAATAATTCCAAGGTGATTTTTTTCTCTTATTGCCTATAAAAACAAGGCAGAAATGTTCTTAGTTCAATCCCTTCATTATTAAACATACTGAAGTCGCTGGTAAGCTCTCTGGTTTACTGGCCCAGCTTGCTTCGTAGGTATACATCTGCATGCATTTTAAGTTCAAAAGCTATCTTTTTTTCCTTTTAGATTGAAGTATAATCCAGGAAAATAGAATTCCATGGTTTACTGATGTGTTTCCTTATCGTGATATGCCTTTTTAATAAGTATTTGAGGTAATCAAATATTGTTTAATAACTGTCAACTGCGGTTACTGAATACAGATAGCAGACACGACTAGCTTTGTAACCCTTTGCAGTTCAGGGGAAAAAAGTAGTTTCAGTTAGTTGCTTTGTTGATACAACTGAGGCATCTTAAAAAAAGGCAAGCAATTTAAGAGTGATATGCAACATAGCAATATCAACGGCCGGGTGCATTTCCAGCTTGGCATTTCCAAGGCCTCTTGAGCATTCCGAGTCTGCATATGCTACATGTGTTTCCTATTACTGGATTCTGTTACTTAGCCTTGCCGAATTATCATATAATAGCACAGAACCTCTGAAAACAAAGAAAAACAGTGGGATTAATATTAGAAATCATTTGTACTGTGGCACAAAGTTGAGTAGTTTAAACAAGTCAAAGCATGTTTGTAAATTTCTAATGTTTTTGTCTCGTTAGTGTTGTCTTAAAGAGAGAGTACTTTTTTTTTTCTTACTGTGCCTTTAGTGTGCTTTCCCATTTTTCACTTCTTGACTGATAATAGTATGCATTTCGTTTTAATATTTCTGTTTTTCCTATCCTGTATCGTTAGCAGTGATGTGGCATTCTGTTTGATTTCTTTAAATTGATTGGCCCCGGTATGTTAGTTGGTTTGTATTCTGCAGCTTTGCAGCACTGTGTATTACAATATGAGTAATAATAATAAAAACAACAACACTGATAGTACCCATTTGTAAACCAAGTATGCCCACTAGACATATAGTCCCTTTTTAGGGGTGATCCGGAGCAAAGTCTGATTAAGTGACTTGTTCAAGGTCACACAGTAGGTAAATGAGAGCTGAGACGATCAAACCCTGTACCCCAGGAACTTCAGCTCACAACCTTAACCCTTTGTGCCAACTGCCTGATGTGTCTTTTTCAGTTCCCTACATCACGAGGACAGTGTGCATAACAGAATGGTTTTGGTAGGTCATTTATTGTCCCATTTGGGTAGGGGCACCCTTCTCCTACCAGTTCATTGCAGTCATCTAGGCTTGCATGTGGGCATGCTACAGCAGTTAAGAGTCTGCCTTTCCCAAATGTAGCTTTGACATATGGTGCTGTGACATTATTTTGTTTTTATCTGCCTTTCTGTTTAGTCTAACTCTATTTGTCATTTTTTAATTTAATCATTTGTTATCCAGGTAAGTGAACAGGCCTATCTTGGACCCGTTTTATCAACAATCAGGGCCTTAAGGGCAAGGGGAAATATAATACATACAGAAAGTTTGGAGTAGCCAACAAAAAGCATGATTTCGGTGTTAGACAAACATCTAGTACCTCAGGGGAAAAAAACAGAACCACAAGGAGAGCCAGCAGACTCTACTGAGATAGTGGCCAGAGTTCAGACTTGAACCCTGGATTTTTCTTTTTTTTTTGGTTTCTCTTTTCTTTCAGACATTCCCATTTCTTTAACCCTGTTTTGTCCGTATAATTGGTGTACTCAAATTTACAGATCTGAAATGGAAAACTCCATAGTTCAGAAATTAAAGTATAATGCAGTTAGAATCAATTAATTTCAAATTAAATACAATTGGAAATATGATTATAATAGAAAAATAATTGGATGTGAATGAAGTGTAATATTCTGGTTGTTGACTACATTTGGTTAGCAAGTGGGTTGAGAAAGATAACTAAAAAAAGCTGCCCACTGAGAGTCACAAGGCATCAGTATGTAAGGCTGTCTATTTAGAAGATCTGATATAAGAGGGCATTTTTGTTCAAGACTGCCCTATCAGGGCAACCTTTGGAAGGAACCTGCATTCGACACAAACCATTCTAGGCTCACACAAGGCAGCACTCATAGAAGACGGTCTTTGGGAGGCAGTTGATGTGTCATTTTGTTGATTCAGAAGCTGCCATGTTGACACTCCTACCTTCATGTTTGGAATTTATTGCACGTTTAGCAGTCTGGGTTCTGTGTTACTTTTGGGGGAGTGCAGACTATTTGTAGTCACATGCATGACGTTTCACTTAATTTCTGTTTGTGGCATTCAACAGTTTAATTATTCTCAGAAGGTCACACATTTCAGATGGCCCCTGTCTAACTAGCATGATAAAATCAGACAGATGTTTATTTTTTTATATATTTACATTTTGGTACTGGGGTAGAATATTGATCACCGCATGACTAATTGCAGGCTTAGCCCAGGTTACATTGAAAAGAGTAGCTGCAAAAATGTAAGAGGTAGCTCCCTGGTTCTGATATTGGTGGAAATATTAGGCTTGCTGACAAACAAGAGATCCAGGGCAATCTGGTGTCTAATGGCATGGTAGGTGAGACAGAGATCTTGCCTCAGAAGTCTCTCTAAGACAATAAATAAAGGGATAGAGCTTCATATATCTCTTAATATCTCAGGGACTTACAGGCCTATGATCTTTTTATTTATGAACTTTTTGGGTCTTTCTAATTATGTTATATACTTAGATACATCCCAAAAGGTTGTACTCAGTAATTGGCCTGATCAGTACTGAGAAGAAGAAAGTGGTTACTTCTTAGACCTTGATGATATTCTGTTGGTAATTAGCTGGACTTAATGAAAACAATTTCTTGACTACCACAGTCACATGTTGGTCAAAAGAGAACCCAAGTACCTAGGTCCCTAATTACAGTTTCATTTTATAGAGGTTTATTGTCTAGACATTATAATTAGGGGAGAGGCTGACCACCAAAAGTAATGATACTACACTTTTTAGCATTTAGTTTAAGCCCATTTAATACACCAAGAGTTCATTCTGGAAGGTTTGGGTGTCAGAGGGTGATTTAACAACAACCCCTGGCTGACAATCATCGGCAAACTTTATTAGCCAGAGGCTTTGCTCTTTGTTTGGAGGATTTTTTTCTTTATTCCTACTGAATCTTTTAAGTTTTTTTTAATGTTTCTTATTGCAGTTGTTCCCCATCTAGAAAGATATGAATTCCATATCTAGTCTATTGGGAAATGTACCCATCCCGGAGAAAAGGAAATAACTGAAGGGCCTTCTCAGAAAACAGCTTTTACAGTGAGAATTGTTATTTGCTTAAGGCAGGGAGAATAAGAGTACAAAAGAAGAGGAGAAGCTTGGTGGAGAGAGCACGCCACACGTGAGGAAGTGATGCAGTGTAAAATTATTGTGAGTACAGGTGACGCCACCATAAGAAAATACTAGAAATGGGACTGATCATCAAAAAACACTCTGCTAAGTAGATGCCTAAGTCTGTGTGCCAGGGTTGTAAAGAATTGAAGTAAAGTAGTGAAACAGAGGTAAAATGCTTGCCATAATCTTTTTTCAGACTGTACAGTCTACAGCACAAAAACATAATATGACACAGCTTGATATTGCCTACTCAGTCATTCAAGTAAATCTTATTTTATGGAAGGAAGTGATGTTTACTAGGTTTCCATCACTGGATTTTATACAGGAGGTCCAGCAGGTGCAAAAATACTTGTTTCACAGGTAAACAAGGAACTTCAACAAGATTAACTAGCTTTTTCAGAATCAGATAGTTAATGTGATGCATCTCAAGGTAGAATTCTATCCCAGAACACTGCAGAGACCAGCCTAGGTTTACCCAGAAAGAATTATATTCCACATTAATATGGAAATTACTGTTGAAGTAGCATTGACACAAATGACCACTTTGTTTTCCCTCGCGTGGAACTGGTCACAAGAAGTTTATACCTAGGGCTATGGTTGACTTGTAGATGGCAAACATTGGTAGTTTATGCAAATCCTTCTACTGGGGCATTTTATTTAGATCTGATTGCTGATAACAGAGAAATATAATGGTCAGTAATGAAAATGATGCCATTGGGAACCAATGGCAGTTACGAATGGGGTGGTGTTATGCCATGCAAAAAGCTCTCATTGCTGTAATGCCGCTGAGATCACAAACCATCCTCATGGTTGCCTGGATAATGGCCCCCCTTGGACAGCAGAATGTCTTATCAAGGAAAGGCTTTGATGGTCAGTAGGCAAGGGGGTTAAAATGACACACACAAATTGTGTTAAAAATAGCTAGTGTGGTAAATGAGTAGAAACTCTACAAGTGCAACAACTGCAGATTTTTAGCATGATGTATACAGCTGAAAAACCTAAACAACTCTGAATTTTATGGGTGTGTGAAGTAGTGCAGACAGGATGATGAAGGTTACAAGAAGTGCTGAATGAACTGTTGGCCTAAGTAAAGGACAGGATCTTCCTTTTGTATATCTGCAGAATCACATAAAAGTGCAAACAGACTGAAGGCAGTGGATGGTATGGTTACAGGTAATGAAGAGAACATAGCAGAACTTAATGCATTATATTGTAGCATTACTACAAAGAAACTGGAATAGTTACATGAATGTGGTCTTTGGCTGAGATGATGGGATATCCCATAGCCTTTTTCAGATAGGCTACATATAAGGATATTGTTTCAGGATTGGAAAAGAGTACTTCGTGTAGGTTAGTAGCTAGATGAATTCAGCCAAGACAGCTCGATCTGGTTTGTAGTCATTTTAACAGAACACTGTGAAGGTGAGGCTTCATTGATTGCATGATGTGAAGTAACGTCAGTATGTGCTAGAATTTCTGCCTGAGTAACGTAGATGGCTGTTTCAGCTAGATAACCAGAACATTGAAGCCATTATAGTGGTTAGGATATAGTATGTTTCACGGAGTCATTTCCATTGATAGCAGATTATTCAAGCTGAATCAGCAAATGGACTCCAGAATACATAGTATTTTTATTTCTGAAAGGGGCAATCTGCCAAAACCTTATGCCGGGTGCTTTACTTTCTGCACTTTGTTACTTAATGTAACCAACTCCAAAAATTGTACAACCTCAGGGTAAGTTATGAATGTTGTATTTTTTAGTTCATTCATTGAATTGTACCAAATAATCAGGTTTCGTCAATGAAGCAAATAAATACAAGTGTGGTTATTATACTGCGTCTTCTTTTTAGTCAAAGCACTTAATTTACCTCCTCAAATAAATCTTGAGAATATGGTTTCACTGTTGTCAAAATTGTTTGACTCCCTGCAATTTTTCCGTGAAGAATGTAAGGTTAAACAGCTATTACTGGGGAGGGGAAATAGGGTGGGCAGGGACCAGATGTTTGCTGGCTAGTATTCATGCAGCTAGGGCCACTGAAAGAACAAGCTGAGTTTTCACAAATGACACAGAACATTCAAGTGTTTTGATTGCAAGTCTTCATCGTTACAGTTTATTAGTAGTTGAATCAAAGTCATGCTCCAACTGAACACATCATTATTAAGACTGTCATTAAGACACCATTTATGAAGGATGTTGACTTGGCCAGTTTCTTGGCACAGCAGAGGAATTTTTGCCTGGAATCTTGAATCAAGTATTTTTGCCTGAAGGCTGGTGGGTTGGAGTAAGAGAGAGAGGGAGACACACACATAGAGTGCAGTTACAACTCTAGGAACAAATAAAAAGTTGCAGTACCTCCTTAAGTTGTGTATATAATTAAATGCAGTTGCAATTGTAATTGAGGTACACACAAGTGGTGTATTAGGCTAACTAAATGCAGGATTAAAGTACGTATACAAGAGCTTATTTGAAATGTAGTAAGCATTACCTTATTGACTACATACATAATCTACAATGGTTATGTACCAACTCAGATGCAGTTGTAGTTGCAGAACATCTAATAGTACACTGAGAAGACAAAACCTGGGGTTAAAGCGAGTATACAAGAGCACATTAAAAAATGTAAGAAGAGTCTTCTTCGTCTTTCGACTTTTTCCCAGTTAGGTGTCGCCACAGAGGATGACCTGTGCTCATGATTGGCAGTGGAGTTTTATGGTGTCGAGTTGTCAGCCCGGCGCCCAACCTTCCACAGAAGGCACACACACGCACACACTCATGCCTAGGGACAATTTAGAGTGTCCAGTCCACCTACAGCATGTCTTTGGGATGTGGGAGGAAACCGGAGCACCCTGAGGAAACCCACGTGACCACAGGGAGGACATGCAGACTCCACACAGAAGGCACCCCAGCTGAGAATCGAACTGGAGAACCTCTTGCTGTGAGGCGGCAATGCTAACCGCTGCACCACCGCGTCCGCCCAAAAAATGTAATGAGTAAACCCTTCAATTGCAGTAGCAATACATGCCTATGAGTGCCATGACGGAAAGTTTGTTTGTTTTAAATAGACAGTTTTGAGCATACCATACCTTCTTAGAAGGGGTGATGAGGTAAAATCCTTTAGTAACGTGGAAGCACACTTCGTGAAACTGTATCTTATAGTTTTGAATATTGTTTTACCATGGCACTATGTAATTTGTTTTAAGCTGCATATGATAGAAGTAAGATGTAGACAATTTCTTTCATGAACATTTGTCTCACTTTTAAATATTTGAAGTCATAAATTCTTGTACAGATTTATGTGACACAACATGACTTTGAAAATGCATGTGTAGCATTATGTTCCTTCGTCATAGTCAATACATCATAGTCCTGCCGTCTAGTAGTTTACCTCAGTATTGCCTTAGTTATCACTGTTTTACAAGTAACACTAACATAGCAACAATCACCTAAATGTTTTTTTATATACCATGATGTTTACCTGCTGATCAGTCATTTCTGTATGATGGCACAAGCTATTTCATGCTAGTTTGTTAGCTTTTTCCCATTTTATATTACTGTCTCAATTTTTATTGTTTATGTATAAACTATTTACTACCTATATTTACCAAAGGTATGTATTCTAAGTTGTTATCGATTTCTTTATTGTTTGTAATGTGTTTTTTGTAAAGGAATTTTTCTCCCTGAGCCTCCTCTGAAAAAGGGCCACTGGGCTAGTTGGACATTCCTGGTAAACAAATGTAAAATAAATAAATGTTTTTTTTAACTTTCTGTTGTGAATTTAATAAGGTAATGCCACCTGTGATATTTGTTATATAAAGATGGTTTAAATTATTCACTGGGCTTTTATATTTCTCTAGAAGCTTCTTAGCCAAAGCACTGGCAACGTGAGTTGCACGTTACTGTATTTTAAAAGGACAATGTGCAGTTATTGGTTTATTTAGCACTTGAGATTCTGTAGAGTGAATTTGGAAAAGGAGTGGATATGAAAGGTAGTAGCTCTGATGAACCTTTTGCACATCGGCAGAATGAACAGCATCAGAACCACTAGATTCAAGGATTTAAATTTTGCTTTTGACATAAATAAGGCATGATGGCAAAACAGATGCATGTCTCGGAGGATTTCCATACTCTGGAACAGGCTTACCCATACATGTGAAGCAGAGTCCATCCCTAACGTATTTAAATGTAACCTTGAGCAATGGATGGGAAATCAGTCATTCACTGCTGATCTGGCCCCTATGTCTCTGATAGAAAGAAGAAGGAATGCCCAAACTAAAACGTACCCCCCACATAATCTCTAGAAACCTTCTAATGTGGCCCCTCATAATAAATGCCCATAATACGTAGGGGCACAACTGGGTTGAGTTGCATGTTTAGACTTATAAAGGCCCTGATGGTTGCTAGCCTAGTATACCTATGGACCTATGAGCCTATGAAAAAGCAAGAAGGTCTGTATCTCCAGATTTGCATTTGAGCAGAAATCTATGATGAGCATACTGTTTCAAAACAGGAAATGTGGACAGGGCTGTCACTTCTGGCTAAGATGATGCCTGTCACACTCTTGCTATCACAGGTCGTAGTACGAGTTTGAAAAGAACTATGAGCTGCAGCCATGATGACAGTCAAACTCTCTGTGGTGGAGAAACCCTGCCCTGGGAGCAAGCTTGAAATATGTGCAAGTGCTCTGTGTTGTAATAACCTGTGCCAGGCTGGGACTCAGAAGTAAGGACATTTTAGAAAGTGCCAGAGAGTAATAAAAAAACAGGAAAAGGGACAATGTTAACTTTGAAATGGTTTAGATAAGGTTAACTATTTTTATGCAGGGTTAGTAAGGCAACATTGCTAAAGAGAGTGAATGAGGTGCAGTATGGATGTGAGGGAGATGTGATGTGAGGGAAGTGTGATAGGGATGTGAGGGAGATGTGATTTGAGGGAGATGGGATAGAGATGTGAGGGAGATGCAGTGTGAGGGAAGTGTGACAGGGATGTGAGGGAGGTGTGATAGGGATGTGAGTGAGATGTGATGTGAGGGAAGTGTGATAGGATGTGAGGGAGATGTGATGTGAGGGAGGTGTGATAGGGATGTGGGGGAGATGTGATAGGGATGTGAGGGAGATGCAATGTGAGGGAAGTGTGATAGGGATATGAGGGAGATGCGATGTGTGGGAAGTGTGATAAGGATGTGAGGGAGGTGTGATAGGGATGTGAGGGTGATGCAATGTAAGGGAGGTGTGATAGGGATGTGAGGGAGATGTAATATGAGGGAGGGGTGATAGGGATGTGAGGGAGATGTGATGTGAGGGAGGTGTGATAGGGATGTGAGGGAGATGCGATGTGAGGGAAATGTGATAGGGATATGAGGGAGATGCAATGTGATGTGAGGGAGGTGTGATTGGGCTTGAGAGAGATGCAATAGGCATGTGAGGGAGATGCGATGTGATGTGAGGGAAGTGTGATAGGGATGTGAGGGAAATGTGATAGGGATGTGAGGGAGTTGTGATATGAGGGAAGTGTGATAGGGATGTGAGGAAGATGTGATGTGAGGGAGGTGTGATAGGGATGTGAGGGAGATGTGATGTGAAGGAGGGGGTGATAGGGATGTGAGGGAGATGTGATATGAAGGAGGTGTGATAGAGATGTGAGGAAGATGCGATAGGCATGTGAGGGAGATGCGATGTGAGGGAGGTGTGATAGGGATGTGAGGGAGTTGCAATAGGCATGTGAGGGAGATGCGATGTGAGGGAAGTGTGATAAGGATGTGAGGGAAATGTGATATGAGGGAAGTGTGATAGGGATGTGAGGAAGATGTGATGTGAGGGAGGTGTGATAGGGATGTGAGGGAGGTGTTATAGGGATGTGAGGGAGGTGTTATAGGGATGTGAGGGAGGTGTTATAGGGATGTGAGGGAGATGTGATGTGAGGGAGGTGTGATAGGGATGAGAGGGAGGTGTGATAGGGATGAGAGGGAGGTGTGATAGGGATGAGAGGGAGGTGTGATATGGATGTGAGAGAGATGTAATGTGAGGGAGGGGTGATAGGGATGTGAGGGAGGTGTAATGTGAAGGAGGGGGTGATAGGGATGTGAGGGAGATGTGATATGAAGGAGGTGTGATAGAGATGTGAGGAAGATGCGATAGGCATGTGAGGGAGATGCGATGTGAGGGAGGTGTGATAGGGATGTGAGGGAGTTGCAATAGGCATGTGAGGGAGATGCGATGTGAGGGAAGTGTGATAAGGATGTGAGGGAGATGTGATGTGAGGGAAGTGTGATAGGGATGTGAGGGGAGATGTGATGTGAGGGAAGTGTGAGAGAGATGTGAGGGAGATGTGATAGGGATGTGAGGGAGATGTGATATGAGGGATGTGAGGGAGGTGTGATAGGGGTGTGAGGGAGATGCGATGTGAGGGAGATGCGATAGGGGTGTGAGGGAGATGCGATAGGGGTGTGAGGGAGATGCCATAGAGATGTGAGGGAAGTGTGATAGGGATGTGAGGGAGATGGGATGTGAGGGAGATGGGATGTGAGGGAGGGTGTGATAGGGATGTGAGGGAGATGTGATGCGAGGGAGGTGTGATACCAATGTGAGGAAGATGCGATGTGAGGGAGATGTGATAGGGATGTGAGGGAAATATGATAGGCTGAGTAGCAAGGATGTATTCCAGACGTGGTATAAACAAAGCCACCTCTATTAGCATCCTGAAGCTGTGGAGGGAGAGTAGTAGTTTTTTGCAAAATGTCTTTGTAAATTGTAATATGTTGCTTTGTGGTGGTAATGGTCTTAGTGGAACTTAATCTCTCATAACTGTGGAAGGTTTCACAATAAGGCTGTGGCACAGAGGAGTAAGTGGGCAGACAGACTATTTTGGAGAATGGCAATTCATATCAGATTTATTAGGGTTATTTCATTTTATAATTAAATCTGGAATCATTATTGCAAGACTGATGTGGCTTTTTTCTTATTAATTATATTGTCCTATTCTTGCATACTCTCAGTTCAGTGCTAGATTATGGGGCCTCATGGACCTGTAGCTGAAAATTATAGGGCTGGCTTATATGATGTGACAACAGCTCAGGACTTTAGACTAAGCTAGGACTGGAAACAGCAGGGCCTTTTTCAGACAAGTGGTCCTGAAAGTGCAGTGTTATCAGCCTCCTTGTTAATCCATCCCTGTCTCACATGTTTTGTCTGCCCTGTTTCTTGTTTCTGCAAGTTGATTTAATTGGCAAGTGATTATTCCACTCCCTTTGTCTTTTGTACTTCTGTTTAGCTTCATTTCTTCATACACACCTCCCCCACTCAAATTCCCTCCTCAGGCATAACCATAGTCGCAGCCATTCTCATGAAGTGGCATCACCCCTCTCCCACACCATGATTAGATGCCCTACTCCTGCTTCATGTTAAGGTCTTGCGGATGGGTTAACTCCGTCATCTTTACTTACTGTGTTGTTGCTGTGCAGTGTTCCAGTACTGATCCTAAGTTAATGGCTGGGGTGTCCTTTGCAAATTGAGTTTCACATGTCATTACCTTTGTATTATGACCTACATCTACATAATGAAATGGAGTTTACTAACATACATGGGGCATTTACTTCTTGCAGTATATCATAAAGTCTTAAAACACAGAAAGAACAATAATTCTTGTTCTTAGCCAACACAAGACTGTAAAGGTAAAGGTAAAATTTGACCTACACATCAGCCAATACGTCAGAAAAACTCACCAGAAACTAGGTTTTCTCTACACTGACAAACCTTACCTCAAGAACTCCTCTAGAAAAACATTAGCATCTTCCTACCTTTTCCTCTTACTCCGTTATGCATCATTCATACTTAACCACATTACTACATGAAATGGAAACTTTCTATAACAAAATAGCCAGATTTGCATATAATTCACCTTGCTGTACTCACAATGGCATAGCACTAGAAAAACAACAGTGGCTCGAATTGTCTAATCAGCTAACTTATTCCTAACTACTTACCACCCATATAGTACACACACACACACACACACACACACACACACACACACACACACACACACACACACACACACACACACCCCTAACACCTGCCCCTCTTTACAAAACCTACTCAACCATTCCTCCCCTCTAAGATGCCTTCACTCTTGTAACAAAAACCTATTAGCCCCTTCCAAATCCCACAACTAATGTCAGGCAGCATGGTGCCAGGGCAATTCTATGGGCTAGGCTTGTAAAGGCTCCAGGGCCATTAGCCTAGTACACGCCTTTGAACTTGTGAACACAGCAGAGTGCACTCTTCCTATGTAACCAAACTATAGAACTCCATGCCCATCTCATTAAAACTGGACAGTAGTATAGGGAACTTTAAACACTAACCTAACCTCCTGGCTTTGCTCTTGCTCGCATCTTGACTAAGCTTTCTCTACCCTCAGGTAACTGCATTAAGTCCCCCCATCATAAAATTGCTTCCCTTATCCATTTAACCAACCTCCCCTACCTCTAAAATAAACTAAAACCTCCACTCTTTTCTGCACTTCTACATCTCCTCAATTTTCTGTTATCTCCCTCTGTATTCCTTCCGATCTCTCAGTTGTACTTACAGGTATCAACCTTAAATGTACTTCTTCTTTCGGCTTTTCCCAGTTAGGGGTCGCCACAGCGGATCACCTGTCCACTCGTGATTGGCAGTGGAGTTTTATGGTGTCGAGTTGCCAGCCCGGCACCCAACCTTCCACAGTAGGCAAACACATGCACACACTCATGCCTAGGGCTAATTTAGAGTGTCCAATCCACCTACAGCATGTCTTTGGGATGTGGGAGAAAACTGGCGCACCCGGAGGAAACCCACGCGACCACAGGGAGGACATACAGACCCCGCACAGAAGGCTCCCCAGCCGAGAATCGAACCGGAGAACCTCTTGCTGTGAGGTGGCAACTCTAACCGCTGCACCACCGTGGCCGCCCATCAACCTTAAATGCACTAAACTACTTAAATAAACAACTCTACTACCGTTGTAAAATCTTGTTAGTTATCTGGTTGTTTGTTAATGATTGTCTCATTGTCTCTAGTGTATCTTACTGTTAACATTGTAAATATTTACTTCTTGTATCACTGTTTTGTTTGAAAAACAACATTTATGTGACATGGAACTTTTCTCCCCAGGCCTTCTCTGAAAATAGGACTGCATGTCCAGTCAGAATCTCCAGGTAATCAAAAGCTGTAAATAAATAAATAAATAAATGTTACCAAGAGTCCTTTATTGGTGTAAATGGTTAAGTGGGTAGGAGATTCACTAACTTTATGGTCACAGTAATTAAGAGCTGCTGACTGAAAAGTGATGGTATGCTTAAATCCTTCAGACATTTCAGAAAGGTATGCAGTAGTTACTGGGGAATTAGTGTTTAAAATTCATTTTTTCAGTGGATTTTGTGTTTACTTGGAATCTAGACAAGGAAGAAAGCAATTTGGTATTTGGGCAAGGAGCTTAATATTATACTTTCTTTCAGGAACTGCAGATTATAAAAAGAAATGCAAGGAAAGTCAGTATTTAATTGCAATTTTCTGCCCCCCATTTAAAATGTAGAAAAGTTTTGCACTGCATAAATAGCTATTAAAGTTTATTGATGCATTGCAGTTTGATAAGAAAAATGCCCGTAGTAGCTCTACTGAGCTGTACCTATGTCATTAATATCACGTTGTTACAAATTAGTGTCAAGAAGCAATAGGAAATACATCCAGGACAAGAACATAAGCTCAGTGTTTCAAGTTATTGCAGTTTATTATCACATCATTAAACCTGAATTAATGAGCTCGTAAGCAAGTATAAAATGTTATTAGCTGAATTTGTCTGCAGTATTTAAAATATGGCCACTAGTAGGAAGATGAACTGTTGATGTCAATTTGTTCCTAAATATTTGTATCAGAGAAGTGAATTTATTTTGTGAAGCAGTTTGTTTATGGGTTCATTATTCTGAAGGTTTATCTAGTATTTAATGGAGAGATTATTGCACTAACCTGACAAAATATGTGCATATTGGATGAGGTTCTATTTAGAGGTCCTTCGTGTATATTACATAGTATAACTGTGGGGTATTCTTTTTTTTAATTTAGAGAGGATGAAGCAGTAATCGTGGCAGCAATTTTTAGAAAGCCACTACGTTTCTTCAACTGGTTTCCCATCTGCAGAACCTGCAGTGACAAATAGCAGGATGACACACCTTTTTCTTGCCTGACCCCTGACATAACCTTAGAACGTGCCCATTTATACTAGTGCATCTTTCATTTTACTGTGCTTATTTTTTATTATTATCCATTATTCTGGAAGCCTCTGACTGAGGGTTATACATTGCTCACCGTAGGTCTGCTGGCATCCATGCAGTGGATATTGAGTGGATGTGTCAGAAGCAAGCAGTACAAGTAAGCAGAGACCAGGTATATGAAATAACTTCTGCAAAAACCTGTAGCTTGCGTGTTTGAATGAAATGCTTTTTGAAGCCATGAGTGGGGGAGGGGCATTTTCTTAAATGCATCACAAACTTTGTTCCTGTGCAGTTCCTGTAGTACCGTGTCTGGGATCTTCATTTTTGTAGTCATATTTTTACTGCTCATAGTGTCTTGTTAGCCAGAAGGATTTTATATGTTCTGATATGCCTTTCTGGGTGATTGCTGAAGGAAGAACTGAAGTATTTTGTGAAGAGGAGGTAATTGCTTAATACATGGAAGATGTGGATTAGGAAATCTTGAGTTGAAATGAATGGGTGGGATGGTGCTGCTGGAGTGTTAACGGACCTCTTTTCAGAGTGCGGACAATGCTGGTGTTGCAGTATCAAAAATGCGTATCATTTTTCTGAATTCAACACAGAAAAGTTGCAGCATTCTTTTGTGATGGGGCCACAAAATATTTTTTGTGGGTGAGCTTATTCTGGGGGTAGCAAATCTCTGCATTTCTTTCTTTATCAATATTTGGGACTTTGCAGGAATCATTGAATTTTATTTCATTTTATTGTTTGTTTATTTGTTAATCAAATAAGTATGCCAATCTAAGAACTTTGTGTAGCCACGACGTGTGCCAGAGGACTAAATTTCTCCTTTTCAAGTCATGATAAACAAGATGTAACAAATAATTTCTAAGTAAACAGAAGTGGGGTATACTTGTAAAAAAATGGTCATACATCAGTTGATTTTTGAAAAGTAACATTATAAAAATGTGGGGGATATTTCACACATTATCACAGGGATCTGTAAATGGAAGAAGGGCTGCAAGTCGGCAGAAGATACCACTTATGTAATGGGAGTGGTGTAGAAAGTACAGTTATGCAAGTTAACTTACCATAACAGTCTATCTTTGAATAGATCACTGTTGCAGTAGTCATAGCTACACGGGATGTATCCTGCGAAGGATGTCTGACATCCTGCCAGTCTACAAAGCTTGAGGCCCCTTCTTCTCGCACCAGATGTCCACCCTTAACATGAGAGTACACACTGTTAGAAGAGGGACATACTGTTGTGCCAATACTCAGAGGTTTCTTGCTTTAAAAGGGGAGGCTGAAGCCTAATGCCATCTTTTCAGAAAAACAAAACTAGAAAGAGAGGAACTACACCTCAGCTGGGTAAAGTGCAGGGATAAAAGGGAGGGTAGTAGCACTGCAACAGTGATCTACTTGAACATCTACGGTTATGGTCAGTTAACTTACACAAATGTACTGTGTTCTTCATTGGATCACTGTTTCAATAGCCATATCTATGTAGGAAGATTGCAAATTCAGGAAGAAAAGGTCTAAGGTGAAGAAGAGCAACTGTCTAGAAGACCTTGGAGTTTAGCTTGGCAAACACTGCCGTAGCAATGGAAACTGTCAGGCTTGTAGTGCTTAGTGAATCTCTGCACTGAGGACCACGTACTCCTTTGCAAAAAGCTTCAAAAGTAGATACAGCTTTGGTAGAATGAACCTTGTCATTATGAGGGGGACTTTTGCCATGGTTTGAGTAACCTAATACAGCCACCTTGAAGTTGGATACCGACTGACCTTTTTTCTTACCGACAAAAGAAACAAAAAGTTGGTTAGATTTTCTAAAATCTGTAGACTTTTCCAGGTAAAATCTTAACTGTTTGTAGATGTCTAAACTGAAGAAGTCTTTTTCCTTCTTGAGGTTCAGGGAAGAACAGAAGGAGATGAATACTGTGGTGTAATGTAAGTTCAGAAACAGCCTTTGACATAAAGGAAGGGTTGGTTCTAAGAACCACCTAGTCTTTATGGAAAAAAAAAAAAAAGGTTGGTTAGACATCAGAGCCTGTAATTCAAATACCTGTAAAGCAGAAGTCACAGCAATGAACAAAGTAGTCTTCCAGGTCAGAAATTTTTGTAGGTTCAAAATGAGAGAGAGAGAGTGCGATAGAGAACTTCTCGAACACAAAGTTAAAATTCCATGGAGGTGCCACCTGTTTTCTAGGTGGTCTGATATATAATACCCCTTTCAAGAAGAGTCCATCCATTTCCAGAAAGCCACAGAGGAAGTCAATGCCATTGTTAAATGAGCTGTAATCCTGCGTGTCAGTGGCTTATTGTGCTGAGTATAACAAAAAGTAATAGCATGAGACAACCATCTAGAAATGGTCAGTGTTGTCACAGGTTGACATTTTCTCTTGCCGTCAAAGCAGACAAACAGCTTTCCTGAAAGGGCAAGTTTTATCTAAGTATCTGAGCTACCTGTGTATATCCTAAGAGGTAAGAATTGTTTCTCCATTGTTCTTTGGTTTAGTAAAGAAAACTCTGAGGTTAATAGTCTGTCTTAAAGTAAACTCTGAAACAACTTTAGGAACAAATGTAGGATTTGTTCTGAAAGAAATGCATCTTTGTGAAAAGTGTGGTAAGGTTGATTCACCACAAGTGCTTGAAACTCATACTCGCCTTGTAGATATCAGAGCAATAAGTAAACAGTCTTCTGTGTTAAGAACCACAAATCAGCCTTGGGAAGTGGTTCAGATAGAGATCTGCAGCATTTGTGATGACTGATTTAATGGGGGGGGGGGGGTAAAGAGGGAGAAAGAAAGGCATGGACTTTATGATAACCAATTGTTAAATATGTTACCTTTGTTGTATGTACTCTTGAAATGTAATCATTTTATAGGTTTACACCTCTATGTTCTTATTTGTGGAGCTTTTCTCCTCGGCCCTTCACTGAAAATGGGGTCATAATGGCCTAGTGGACTACCCCGGTAAACAAATGCAAATAAATAAATAAATGCATTCTGGTCTACCAGCATGCAGACTCCTCCTTTACAAATGCTACAGCTGGAGTCTGAAAAGTCAAAGAGTGTAAATGTTGTGTCCAGACTGATCTGAGGTACCACTGTATTTTCCTCGTGCAGTTTGGCAAAAGGCAGTATGATAATCATCGATACCATGTAGAATCCTGAGAAATTCTCTAGGTGATGCTTGGTTTAGGCTGGAGAAACTCTGAAAGAACTGTTGGAACATCAGTACTTTGTCTGGAGGAAGAAAGGTTCTTTTCATGGCTGGGTCCAACAAACATTCCAAAAATACATTCCTTTGAGATGAGATGAAAGAAGACTTCTAGTCAGTCTGGGGTTTTAAATACATTTTGAGAAGTTCCTTAACAGTTGTTAGAGACTCCTGACAGCTTGAAAAAGTGTCTACAAAGATAAGACAATTGTCCAAATATGGAAAAATGTGAATTTCTTGGAGTCGTCTGCAGTTAGCAATGACTGGAGCTAGGCATTTAATGAATACACTTGTTCATTGGAGAGTTCAAAGGGTAAAACAGACAACTGATAATATAAGCCAAACGCAACAAATCTTAAGAAACCTGAAGTGCCTGCAATAGAAATGTGATGATGGGTGTTCTTCCGACCCAGCTTTACCATGAAAGCTTGGTGTAGGATCAAAAGTAAAAGATCTTGAAGTGATAACATCTTGAACTTCAGAATCTTGACAGAAAGGTTTAGAGCAGAAAGATCCAGCACTGGCCTCCGGGATCCTTCTGGTTTGCAAACCAGAATTATTCCTGAATAATAACATTTGCCTTGGAGATCGACAGGCACTGGTTCTATGACTCCCTTAGACAGCATGTTGTGCAGAATGGGAGGAAAAAAAGAAATCTGTTCCCCTGGGCAAGAAGGAATTCCCTGAAAAGAAGTGAGGGATTTTCATTGCCAAGAGTGCCTTCATTGGATTACACTCGGAACCCAACTGTCCAAGACCATCTGATGTGATAAAGGAAGTTGAATTTCAGGGTCATAGAAAGGTTGCCAGGGTGGGAGGGGGAGCCTGAACAGGCAGATAGTCATATTGACTAAGAAGACTGCCCTTAATGTTTAGAGAATGTTCCCTACTTTTTTGTTCCTCCTTTCCATTGCTTTTTAAAAACTTGATTACTGGCACCTGGATGTTTAAATTGTTTGTTGAAAAAGGGAGCTGAGGAGGGGGTAAAACTATTATTTGGTCTGAAGGAGGAGGGCTGAAAAAGCTGGGTGTGCACCTTGAATCAGTTTACCACTTTCATTACACTTCTTAAGCACATCAGCTGCAGAAAGGCCAAACAGAGAGTCTTTACCTAAGGGGGAATTTAAAATTTAAGATTTGACATCATCGGGGGAGTTCTAAGAATGAAGCCAAGCAGATCTCCTCAGAAGTGATTCAGAAGCCTTCAGTTGTTGCTGTAGTATCACTGGTGACATGCAACTCATCACTACTCTCCACTTTCTTTATAGCAGGGCCAGCCTTAGGTCAAGCAATGCCTCATGAGAAGGACATCATGGTACCTTGCTGCCCACTATTCCCCAGCATATATCCTTGAGTGCCCTGTCTGTTTTCCCCTATCCTGGCCTCTCTACACCATCTTCCTTTTCTAACATTTTTGTTTTATTCAACTTTTTCCTGCTTTCTTTCAACATATCCTAATCAATCAAGAGTAAGTCTAATAACTGTGGAGGAAATAATTGAATTAAGCTAGGGGTCTGGGGGTCAGTAGGCCCTCAGAAGCTGTGGACATATAGACGGTCCTGAGGTGCATTTTAGAGCTTTTTTTCAAACCTTTTGACCCAAAATCAGACCTTAACAAAATCATGAGTAAGGCAAAACATTCAGTCTTATTTTCTCTTTTGAGAAAGAAGTAAGTTGTATCCAAGGCTTAAATCTTCAAAGCAGACAAAACAGTTCACAATAAACTGAGAAGACAAATGTTTGCAAGGATTCATAAATCACATCTGTGAATAGTGCCTCCTTACACCCCCTTCCAAAAAAGTCACCTTCTGCATATACCTCTGGTGTTAGATTGAGATGAAAAGGAAGTTAGAAGTGGCCACGTTCGTATATTTCAGGATGCTGCTGTTATTCATATATACAGCACATCTTTCTCCCCCTACACCGAAGAAGTAGCCACTTTATGTGCACCACTCTGATGTCAGACTGCTCTTGAAGGACTAGGTCATTATGCATCCAATTGCTCTGCTGAGGGCCTAATGCACATTCTTCAGCGTAATGTACTTACTACTGCATTCACTTGCCGCTTCTATACCCTGTGTACTCCTATCTGCCTCATTACTGCTACTGGCAAAGTGACTTGAGTATTGTGCCTGAGTAATGTCCCATCATAAGTTGTTAGAGGCATCTTACGTAAAGTGTTGTGCAAGCTGTAGTGACTGCTGTGCTGAAGCGGTCATCAAGCTGTTCCCCGTCTAAATTTCTATCCTCTCCTTTGTGGTTGTCTGTCTCTCCATCACATCTAAGGAGTTCTCATAATACCTTCTGAATTAAGAATGACTTTATCACTGAGGAACGAGGAAGTCTATTGTTTTAGGCAGGTAAACAAGTTCTTGCAGTCTTGTAAAAGGCATGCTACTTAATAAGGCATGCAGTTTAATTTTCATAGATGCAGCTATGTCATGAAATTAAATTGTGCATACCTAATTCCTTAATGGATCATCATGGTAAACACGGAGGGAAAAACAACAATGTTCCTGATAACTGTACATATAAAATTTTAATCTAATACTCTTGAAAGTGTGACTTACTGCGTGTAAATCTGAAGTAGGAAAGCGTAAGTTAGTAGTTGTTGCTTAAAAGTTACGAGTGTATACAAGGAAGAGGACAGTATTATTCCAGAATTTTTTTTTTTTTATTTATTTGACATTTTAACCAGGAGTGTCTGACTGAGCAAAAGGCCTATTTCAATGGAGGCCCAGGGGGACAAGCTCCACAGAAACACAATAATAAATAACAAGAATACACATATGTAATTCTTTCTTAGTGTATTCATTTTTATATTTGTCAGTACAGTACAATAAGTCAAACATTTCGGAAATGGGTGCTCTTAAAACTTGAAAGTACCTGGATTTATTTAAGAACTTTAAAAATATAAGAATCAGTATCTGACATTTGTATTTCTGAATGTGTTATGTTTGTGAATGTTGTTTGTATTGTAAATAGTAAAATAAATATTTAATCAAAACTTACTGAAACTATGCTGCTTGTTCTGCTTCATGCATGTGTAAATCCATTTTGAATACAGATGAAAACTGCTGACAACTTCTTTTAAACAAATAATATGAAGTAATTGAAATTACTTTGAGTGAACATTTTAGAAAATGTACTGAAGCTGTATTGTTCCTTTGCGTGTGTGTGTGTGTGTGTGTGTGTGTGTGTGTGTGTGTGTGTGTGTGTGTGTGAGTGAGAAAGAGAGAGAGGTTCCAATATAGATCGTACCTGTCAGGTGTCCCTGATTCTCTGGTTCTATTCCCAATTTTGGCTTGAAATTTTGCTGTGACCATCTTAAAATCAGTGACTATTTTTTTTTGCTTTAACAAGAGAGCTCTTTTTTACATCCTAAAAAAATGTTGTCCCATTTAAAGCCTCAGACTGAGAAAAACCGTCAAATATTTAAAGATGAGTTAGTGATGCAAAACAAAACAAAAATTTTATGATGCAAAACATCATTTATTCTTTTTTACTGAAGAATAAATTTAGTCATAATCTTCACAAAGCACCATAAATCATGAAGCACAATCCTTTAGACTGCTTCTTGGTTAATAACTTAGTAACTTTTCAGTGGAAATGGACTGTCTTGTGAACTTCATTAATTTCTCAATGCACTTATCTTCCCAGATACCTGACTTGTTTCTAAGCAAGATATTTCATCCTGCTAACATTTTTGATCATTCCGATCTATGTGAAGAAAGAAAATCATTGTTTATTTGGGACATGCTTTTTTGTGAGCAGTGTGTTTTTTTTTTTTATAATACTCACAAACCAAAAGCTGGACGGCTATTACTAGTTAATGTCCACTTTTGGGTGTGCCTCCTGCTGCTTATTATAAGTGTGTAATTCCCAGCTCAGTATTAGAAATGTGAGATCATCCCAAAACAAGACTTAACTTGCAGCCCTTTTCAGTAACAACATTCTAATGGGTGATGTTAAGAGGCTAATCATTACACTGGGTAAACACTCGCATGGTTGTAATAGAAGTATTTTTTATGTCTCTTAATTTTTCATCTTATGATGCAGACAGCTAAACAGTGCCTTACTCCAAAAGAAACACTTGCATGTTAGAACGGTTGTATTACCATTTCATTCTGTGGTCATTATTTCAAATATTTGTTACAGTGCTTTGCTTATACAGCTCAGGATATGCTTTGCAATTTAATATTATCTAGCACAGAATGTGCTATGGGTGCTAGAGATCTATATTATTGGGAAAAATAACATTTCTTTTCTCACTGTTTCCAGTTTCCAGAGGAAGGTTATTTCACACTTTTGTATCTTTTGATTTTTTCTTTCTTTCAGATAAGTGGCAAGGTCAAATGCAAAGTAAAACACGGATTTATAGTGTGATACCAACAGATATAAATTAGCTTATTAGAAATAGAAGGGCTATCAAATTGCTGAATGGATTTTTACACTTTTTAAGTTTCTGACTTAGCTCGGCAGTCATTGTACATATTGCCATGTTTTATCCCAAGCAGAGAGGTTCATCTGCAGGCATAATTTTTGTTATAAAACACACATGCAGTTTTTACATTATTGTTTAATAGTGAAAATATTTTATGGGCTTGTATAGAGATTTTGGGAAATTGTGTACCAGTAAGTTCTATCAGTCACGTTGTTAGTATCTAATATAGAGCTTCATTTTCTGAAAGGCAAGTACAACATTGCAGATTTTTCTTGTTTGCTCTTTAGTATAGTATGCACAGGCACTCGTGGCTGTTGACTAAGCCCTATGACTATATGGAAAATTTTATATCTTTTACCAGACAAACTACAGTATAATTTTTATATATCCTGTAAAATATTACAACTTCCACTTTTATGTGCTAGTTTCCATTTTATTCAGTTTTACTAACCTGCATGACAAGGGATTAATTGCTGTGTGTATAAAATGTGCTACATTTTTATAGAATCTGGTCTTCCTTTCTGTCACTGAATATAGACTACAAATTATTATTTGTATGATATTGACTTGAGTGTACTGTCTCTTACTTGGGGTAATACACCCCAACCAAATGTGACGTTACAGGAAAAATACAACACACATAAGCTGTATTTAGGATTTTTTTTTGTTATAATGAAATCAAAATGTTTGTTTTTTTAGATCCTGCAAAGACATTTAGTTTGTTAGATCACTGTGCAGTGTGAGAAGTTTTAAAAATATTTACTTTTCCCATTTACCTGGTCCATTTAAGTCATGGCTATCGGAAGGCAGCAGGAGCCTATCCTGATGCTTAGTGGACACAAGGACAAGGCGCGCGCGCGCACACACACACACACACACACACACACACACACACACACACACACACACACACGAAGGCTGTTTGGCTCCCTGAGCAACATTCCCAGTTTGTGTCTAATTGAGCGGAATTGTAAAATTTTAAACTTTATTTTTAACTGGAAAAAACTGTTATGTTGCTACTTTATGAAGCAACTAAATTAATTTTTTGCCACCTTTGAAAGAAAAGAATAGCTTGAGAATTCATAAGCTGTCATTAGCATGGTGAACTTTAAAACAAGTTGCATATGCTGATTGGCACCACTTTCCAAATTTGCACCCAGTGCAGCTGTCACCTTTGACCCCCCACCCTTCCTGTGGCTCTGCATGCATACATGAAGGTATTTATAGTTATACATGATTTGTATTGGTACTGAAGGGGCATTGTATAACTGTACAACCGTTTTATCATGAGTGAATAAGTCTTGCATTAGATACATAGGCACACACTGCATTGCCAATAAAAATCATATCCAACTTTACATAATCTATTTTAGCATTAGGTGTGACAGCAGACTAATTGTGAAGTTATATTCTGAAACTGCTATGGATGACAATAAATTGTAGTTATGAATCTGATATCGTGAGCAATGTGAATGCAAAGAATATATGCAACTGTACATCCTTCTTACTGTAACAACAGTAATACCTGCACATGGAGGGGAGTTAGAATGGGATTTACTCCTTCCTGGCCTAAGCATTTGATCTTTTGGGGCTCATGTTTAGGATTAAATCTGGCTAGTCAAGAGTAAATCTCACTCTAATAACTGTATTTATCTACCAGATGTTATTGCTGAAATAAATACCTGAGACTTAGCTCATAAGATTTACTGATTAGTCAGCCCAGGGTTGTAATTACTGTTAGCACTCCCCTTCCTGTACATTGATATTGTATAAATTATTTTATTGTTATACTAAACAAAATATAAGAGAACTTGATGTTTTTTTTTTTTTCCTGTGACCTTTTCTTCTCGGTGCATGCCTAGCCCTGCCATGACCTGACTGGCCCATTCATTCCCCATAGGTGCGTAGCAGCCATGTAAGCCTTGTCATCTACGTAGTTGACAGGGTTTCACATTATTCTACTCCCGTTCCATGGGGCAGTTTGGCTAAGTGAAATTCCTTAATCCAGGCCACTTTCTTTATGAGTACTTCTATGTTTGCCCACTGCCTGCCACAGTGTACATGTATTGCTTGGTAGTTGATTATTCATAGCACACACACTGCATTTGCTTTACTAGGACACCAAGCCTCTGCTAAGTGTCTCTCTTGCAGTGGACCAAGCTGCTATCCCTCTCACCAGAATGATTGAACTGGCATTGGTCATTCATTCCCACTTTGCCCTGCCAGCTCCTCCGGCTCCGGAGTAGCTAATTAATCTTGGATAATCTGGATCTCAGAGCTTTATATCTCTCTACCTTGGAGCTGCCTAAATTACCACTTGATAAATTATCAGTGGCAGTACAGGTTAAACACTTGTCTGTGGTGCAGAAGGCTATGGGTTTGGTTCCCACACCAGATAGATTACTGACACTCCAGTGTAGCAGAAGAGGGGTGCTGTATTTCAGTATGTAGTCTTTCAGATGAAATGTTAAACCGAGGCCCCATCTGCCTGAGTTGGTGGTAGTACAAGTAGATGAAAAAGATCCCACGGCACCTACTGAAAAGAGTAGGGCAAGTTCACTGATGCCCTAACCAAATTACTCCAGTAGTATAAATAATACTTCAGGTCTCCCCTGAAAAGAGGCAGCTAGCCTAATGGAACTAACCAAGTCAGCACAGAGTGAATAAATAAAATTAACTCCTCCAGCTGATTTCCATATAAGGAATCATAAAATAGCACAAATGAAGCATTCACCCAACGTGCATTGCAGTAGTTATTCTCCTCATGCCTTAAAATGTATTTTATGGCCAGTGTTTTTATGGGGCAGAATTGCAAGGGCATTAAATTAGTTACATATTAATTTGTGGGACAACAGTTTGCTATAGAAAGTGTATTCTGGGTTTGCTTTAATTGAGAATTACTCTGTATGAAAAAAGATCAGATGTTATGATCACAACTGCAGCATTAATGGCTTGGCAGGCTTGTCATCCAGGGTAGATGTGGAGGTTTATATTCTATTACTGGCACCACAACACAACATGAAGGAGTCGTTGTCCTTTAGATCAGACATTAAACCAAGGACTTATCTGTCTAAATGTTTGGTACTTAAGGTGGGCATTAACCACAGCATTTGCCATTGAAGAGAAAAGGGTTCAAGTATTTCTAATTAAAATCCACCAAATAGACACTCAAAATTATGTTTTCACAAATTTATGGACAAAATACCTACTTATGCTCAGCTGGAAACCTATTTAAAGGAAATGCAACACAGATTAAGGAGAAATATTGCATTTACTACAATCAGCATTTTGATATACACATCTGAAAATGTAATTTCTTATTAAATCATAAGTACTTTATCCTGCTATTCATTCTTTGTTTTGTGTCTCACTAAAGCACATACATTTCCAATTTTTGACTCATTTTTCTTTAAAACAGTGTTGTGGTAATACAGCGTGACATAAACACTTGACTTAATCTGCCTTGAAAGGCAGTTAAAGTGAATGAAAAATCTATAGTTCTCACATAACTCCCATTTCTCCTGCTCTCTGATGCTGCACGCTTGTTTAGTTCCTTACATTTTAATTTTTCCAAAGTTGTCCTCCTGTCCCTTCCATTACTGCCTAAAGTTTCTTTGCACACCAGCACTTGACAAAAATGTTACCTGCCTTCCAACCCATGTACACTGTCAAAATCGGCAGTCTGTGTTGTGTGCTGTTGAGCTTCGTAACATGCACCTGCATGTTCTCCACATTACTCTTGGTATCCTCCTGGTATTTACAAGATCTCTTATTTCACCCTTTTTTCCATTTTCACCTTTCTTTTAATTTTTGCCCTTAAGTAGTAATTAATTTATTTTACTTCTGCTTTTTGCATTGTTTTGTTTTGCTAATCTTCAGTTTTTACTCAGTCTCACCAACCCCAGCTAAGTACTTCACATAATATTATTTTTCCTTTTTCAGTCTCCTTTTTGTTGCACATATACCTCAAAAATAATTTTTTTCATTGTTTGTCCAAATTCTTTTGCAAAACAGTTGCAGTGGTGCAATAAAAGTAACAACATCCATAATTCCTGTTGCTATGCATAATGAATCTTATTTCAGTTCATTCTGGTCTCCAACCGTAAGTCTAAACTTGGGGATTTCCCCTCCAGTTTTTCCTGCTACCATAAAATGAAATATAGATATCTGTTTAAGAAGAGTTTACACAAATAAATCCTTTTCATTTATTGTATTTTCAGTGTCTTCCACCTCAGGATTAACCCTTCAACACATAACTTCCTGCTTCAAAATTCCCTTTATTGCCCACAGTATCTTTAATCCTTCATAAGCTACTCTGAAAGACAAATCTCACTTATCTCTGTTTAGGCAGAAAATAAAAATCTTACTTTTATCCCTATTAATAGTTGTCATTGTTCTCTTGAGGGACTGGTCCTTTCATTGCCCATGGAGGAGGAGCATTAGTTTCATTGACGATCTCTATCTACCACTGACAGACATTGCTAAAACTCAGTATTTTTACTCTATTATTTTAATACTTTCTATGTTCTTTTTTACTCCTCTGTCCTCCAAAGTGTGCAATTATTTATTTTATTTTATTTATTTTACATTTGTTTACCGGGAAAGTCCGACTGGAGGCCCGGGGAGAAAAGCTCCAATACATAAGAAGCATAGCAAAACTTAGCAACTTAACATTTTTCAAAGTATTTCAAGAAAGCATTAGAAAGTTACTTAGCACATCTTAAAAAGTTAACAGATTACAATATATGGATGTATGCAATGCAGAAAAAATTAGACTAGAGATATTACTAGGTACAATAAATATTGCAAACAGACCTCTTTGAGCTAAATGCGTATCATTCAGTCTTTAAAAGTTAGGACTAATATATGCAAACCTGAGTTAAGAGGTTTAAAAAGGGAGTAAAGTGTGTAGAGAAAGTGAGTAAAAAGGTAGTTTGGAGTGAGTTTGGTTAGTGAAAGGGTAATATAGAGAGATGGTTTTAGTCTGTGGCAATAGATTGGGCAGTCTTGATAGGTGAACTAGGTTTATTTCAAGTTAGATATTTTAGCAAGGTTCAATACATGGACAGATCCATGTAGCAGATAGGTAGGCTTTTAGTAGTTTTTTTAATTGTACTATGTTGGAGTTGGATTTAATATCAAATGGAAGACTATTCCATATTTTGGCAACACTACAGGAGTAGAGGGATTCTCCAGTGTGGCTTTTGCATTTTATCCCTAGTAATGCCTTATAGCTAGAGCAAAGGGTTTGCTTATTTGAGTAGTGAACCAGTAAGTTCTTTAAGGCTGGAGTTTTTTCAGGATGGTTTATTATTTGGCGGACCATTTTTAGCTGATTGAATTTTAGCAATGAGGGAAGTTTCAGCTATGAAAGTTTTCTGAGAGAGTGGCAGTGATGAGATTTGTAGTTAGCTCCTGTTGCAAATGTTGATATTTTATTATAACAGGTTTTTAGTTTTATTAAATCTGACTTTCTAAGGTTGGTAAGGATAGGGGAAGGGTAAAGTAGGGTTGATGTAAGGTGGGTTCTAGCAATAGTAGCTCTGGTGTCTGCTGTAAGATAGTGTTTACATATGTACAGGCAAACTAGCTTTTTGTGAACTTTTTTATAGACTGGGCAATATGAGTGTCAAATAGCATATCCTGGTCAATGGTGACCCCTAGCAACTTTGCATTAGGAACTGGGGCTATGATGGTGTTATTAATAGAGGTGATTTTGAATGCAGGAGGGGTGTTAGGGGCTCTAGTAGGGTGAAATAAGATTAATTTGGTTTCTTGGGGGGTTCATTATTAGTTGAGCATTGGTTAGCCAAACCTCTACTGCTGCAAATGATTGTTGTGTTATGTTGTCTAGTTGCTGGAGGGTTGAGTTGTGAGTGTGGCTTTCTTTGTAGCTGTGTTATATTAAAGTATAATACAAAAGACTTAATGGACATGTCTGTGGTAATCATGTATTTCTTTGTACATTGTTAGCTTTTCTCTCACTTAATATCACCCTAATTTTTGCTCCTTTAGACAAAGTAATTATAACCACACACAATTTCTTTTGACATATCATCTACCACTAAAGTTCTCAAAAATGTCCTTATATCTTATAAAATGTTTCTTGATGGTCCATACTTAATAATGTATACTGTGATTTGGGGTTCATGTTAAACAACCAAATGTTTCACTGCCAAGGTAGTTAACTGCCAGACTCACCTTTCCATAAGAACACACTTCTGAAAACCACAAATACTGAAGATAGTTTAGAAAGTGCTATTCAAGACCAGTAGACAGTAATGCAGAGTAACCGAAATTCTAATTTTGATTTGTTCCATGTACCAGAATTGCAGTGAGATATGCACTTCACTGCCAACTTACAGCTAATGATGCAGCCATATTGATGGTAAAGAAGGTTAGTTTTGATTTGTTATATGTGCGGAGTTTCACAAGACTTTGTTGTTCACACTACAGGATTGCATATAAAAATTAATGTACATACTGTAATGATGGCTCTAGATGATCCAAGTCTACAAAAGTTAGTTACCATAATGATAGCTTTGGAAGATCCATGGTCATCTTCCTCAACATCAGCTACTTGGCTATAAGCTTAAGTCAACTCAGCACTTTTTTTTCTTGGCTGTAGCTCCTCCCAGCCTTCCGTAATGCCATGCACTCATTAACATCTCCAGATTTCCAAGTAACTAACTCCAAAGCCAGCACTACCCTGCATATTAGCCTGTATAGAAAGCCTTTATTCAGGTCTTGCTTTTCAGCTGGGGAAGGTGGATAATTTTGTTGAAGGGGATAGGCAGGATGGGCTTTGAATCACCGAGATCTCTTGCTGTGGATAACTACTTTACTTTTGCATCTAGGATGATCCGGTCCTTCCTGTTCAGCCTCTAGGACAGAGTCCGAAGCATACTTTCCTGTGTAGTTAAAGAACCCTAAGCAAAATGGTGTCTGGGAAGAAAGACTTTCCTGGACACCATATCCCACTTATTGTGTCTTGTGAAAGTAAGTAGACAAGCCTAAGTTATGACTGCACAAATTGTTTCTAAAGTAGGACTTAGAGGTGGCTAAGGCTGTAGTAGAATGAGATGGTGGTGGTACAGGAATTTGTTTGCCATACTTTTTGTAACAAAATATAATCCCATCAGTAAGTCAGATTACCAGAGTCAGTTTATTTTATTTTACATTTGTTTACCAGGAAAGTCCATCTGGACACGTGTCCTTTTTCAGCGGAGGCCCAGGGAGAAAAGCTCCACGTAAACATTGTAGTGAAATATTTACAAGTACAAGTAACAGGAAGATGCTTGTGCATCTAACTTCGTATATGATAATATTTTGAAAAGCGAGCACATTTACAGGATCCATAGTGTGTCATGGAGAAAGCAACACAGAAGAGCAGAGTGTGTCAACATTGACGAGAACAAGTTACATAGAAATGTATCTCTTTTGTGCATTTGCATAAAGTAAGAAAAAATCTTTATTAGCAACACTTGTGTGCAGTTAGCTTAGTTTAGAGACTGTGTTCCAACTTATTTTAAGCAAATAAAACAAAGAGATGATCGATCATCCTTTTCAGACAATTTAGTTCTATGCAGATAGAGTCTCGGGTGCCTAAGGACATCTAAGCCTAAGTGCTAGAGAAATTATCCTTTATTGGAGTAATTTGGAAAAAAATAATTGATTAATTTCAATTGTTCTCAGCATTCATATCTGTCATAAAGGATGGATTAGTGTGTTACATGTATGAAAGATCAAATAAGAAGAATTAGTGGGTAGAAAATGAAGCGTAGATATTTCCCTAGCTGAAGTAGTTGCTACCAAAAGGCACATCTATTTTAGATGCATTGATGATGCTTGCTTGAAGGAAGGCAAACTTAGGTTCTGTAACACAAACTTTAGGAGCCTAATAGGGCCTAATAAAGAAGATGCCTCTAGTAAAAGCTTTGCATACCTTAAGGGAAGCTAAAGAACTGTCATGGAAGCTATGGTAAAAATTATGTCTGAAAGATGCACTTTAATTAGGCTCTTAGTTTCTCATTAAAGACTTGAGAAGAGCAATCCAGAAAAAAGAGAAAAGGAACAAAAAGGTTCTAAGCCCCTTATTGTTCATACTGCAAATGTATGCCAGCTTCCTTTATAAATTTTCCTTGCATCTCTGGGAAGAGGCAAGGATTTAGATTACCCTGGGAGAGTAAATAGCATCCCTTGCTATCAATGGAAGTAGAGAAAGAAAACAGCCTGAATTTATCATGGTCCAGGTAATGCTTCCTGGATGGGTGACTAAAAAGGGTTTTGAAGGATGTCAGATGCAATGGCTCCTCCAGAATGAGGCCGTAAGAGGAGGACTAATTTTGCTAAGGCCAAAAGGGAACTATGAGAATGACCCAGGACTTGCTGGCTCTAGATTTCTAGGTGAACCTGGGAATTAATGGAAAGGGAGGAAATACACAGTTGGTCAAGGATGCAGACGTATCATGGCAAGGCTTCCATAACACTGGAAAAAAATTAAACCCCTTTACAAGTCTGGAACCAGTCAAATGGCATCAAAAAGCCGTGAATAAGCCTTTTGGCTAGAGAAATGGCTTGACCTGGGATATAAGATGCTGTAAGAAAACTGTACAACAGTATAGTCCATTCCCATACTAGTATGGCTGTCCTACAGAAGGGATGTTATCTGGTTCTTCCCTGCTTGTTTGTATACCATACCAAGGCTATGTGGTGGTGCTGCGGTAGCGTTATCGCCTCATAGCAAGACGTTGTCCCGTTCGATTCTCAGCTAGAGCGTCTTCTGTGTGGAGGCATATGTGAATGGGGCGTGCCTTCATTGAAGGTTGTGCGTCAGGGCTGGTAACCCGGTACGTAAAAAATCCACTACTAATCATTAGCGGACCGGAGTTCCGCTGTGGCGACTCCTAACCGGGAAAAGCCGAAAGACACAAACAAACAAACCGAGGCTATGTTGTCTGTGTAAAATGCAAGGGGACCTTGTTTGAGAAAGATTTGAAGGGCTTGTGAGGTTAGAGGTGCGCTGTTGTGTGCAACACATTTATCTTCAGTTTGGCCCCCTGTCATGACAGTAGTCCTTGAACAATCCAGCCCTGACAATTTCCCCCTACTCTAATGCTAAGACATACATGATGATAGCCACCATACAGAGATATTGTGTCTGTGCACCTACCATTGCAAAAGTCTTGTAAGATTAAGAGATACTGACCTGAGAGGTGAGATTGTCTGAGATCGGTCACTCTCGTGGAACCTGTTAGGAAGTAAGACTATGTTGGATGCTATTAGTCATGGCGCTTTGAGGTGTAAATGAACTAGCTCTGAAGGTTTTCGCAAGACAGCATTGATTGTTCACTGAATGACTCCATTTAGCTGTAAATAAGCTATACCCTGTGCAGGTCACATTTTGCAAGGGCTCCAACTGCAGTTTTTCTATGTTCACTGTAATTCCAAGGGGCTGGTAAGTGAGTAGGAAACAGTCTCATACTTTCTCTAGATGTATAATGTTGATGTGTCCTGGAGTCAGTTGTCTAGCTAGGAAAAGACCCCCTGCAGCCTGTGGTGAGCTGCCACCATAACCTTATATTTAATAAACAAATGAGGGTTGTGGTAAGACCAAAGGAACAGCTTAGAACTGGAAATGACTGGATACAATCTATAAGCATATAAACTTCTACAGTTTCTTAGCTATTTTGAAGCACATTGGCATTTTGGAGAGCATACCCACCATTTCATGACCAAAAATGGAGAATTGTTTGGACCAACACCATCCAGAATGAGATTTTTGGAAATATGTGATACAGACCATTTAGATTTAAAATGGGTCTGAGGTCCTTTGCTTTCGTTGTTACCAAAAATAATCTTGTTTAGTATCTGGACTCTTTCTGATCCACTGAGATTTGCTGAATGGCTTTCTTTTGCAGAAAGTTGATACCCCTTTTTTAGCTGCATTTCTTTGACATGGTGAGATGTAGGGTAGTGGAAAAAACAGTGCCCTTGATGGAGTATGGAAAGGGATTTTGTAGCCTGTGGATAATAAAGTGCCAATCATTTGTTTTGTGCTATGGCCATCAATACAAGAGAAAGGAGGGACAGGCAAGACCCGACAGCTGCCTAAGTGGGCAGTGTGGAGAGCCATTGAGAGATTCTGCTGGGATTGCCTGGTGGATGGGAAGTCTTAATGCCCATTATTGTGCTGATTTTTTTGCTACCTCTGCATGGGTGTCCATTCTGAAAACCGTTCCAGATTACTGACTCCGGTGAGAGCCATACTTGATGTACATCTGCTTAGGGCTTTCTTGATTTTAGTGCAAGTTCTGTGTTGTATCTGACAGTGCAACCCTGCATCACTGAAGGTTTTGCCATCCATCTGACCCTCTTGGAATGTCTCTCCATCTCTGATTTGTGGCCAGGATGGTCAGTGCCATTAAATGGGGCACTTAAAAAGGATGCCTTGAAATTCTTGGTGAAAGGTGCAGTGACTGTAATGCTGGTGCCCGTTACCCTAGATAATTCACTCCCAGCAGTGTGCATAAAACACATGGACAAAGTGAAAACTAAAACCGTGGTTTCTGCATGGAAATTCAGTTTGTTGACCTCTTTCTGATTTGTCGACAACTGTTTCAGCATTTCCTGGAATTCATCTGTTAAGATCCCACTGGGATGTCATGGTTTGGAATAAACAAGTGAGCTTCCCAAGTGTAAATGTGAAAGACACATGCACATGCTCCCCATAGTGATCCAACAACCTAGGTTCTTTGTTTGGAGGTAGACTGCAGAAATTTGATTAATTGGTTCCCTTTTAAGGGCTGTCACAGCAACTTTAGAGTCCACAACAGATTACAACAGAGTTACAATGGTCTGTTTTTCATGGGATAGTGACTACCGCACTGCGCTCCTTTCGGGCCTCTGGATAACTAAGGAATCCATCTTGTCTACCAAGGGCACTGTTCAAGAAGTTGAGATGGGAGGCCATAAAGTCTTATGAGAGGCATCTTCTCTGAAGGTGAGGGGTTTTGAGATAGCCAAACTCTACTCTAATATCTAAAATTGAGGACTTCCTCAAATGTGGGGTCTTCATGAGGGAGGATGGGAGTCGCTTTGATACCAGGCATCAGTATCTGTGGAAACTCCAAGGGTTAATTCAGATGCTTCCTGAGCTTCTTGGAGTGGGAATGTCATCGAAGGATGAGGAATCATGTGGAGAGCTAAATCTGTGACTTAAGAGGTTTCTGTAAACTTTCTTATCTAGTCCTAGAGCATATGGAGGCTGCAGACTCGTAAGTGAGAGGGGTCATCAGTGAGAAGTGTCACTTTAGCCATTGTGCAAGGATGCTTCTTGCACCATGGTTTGCAGTCAGTCCCAGAAATCTGTTATCAACAGCCTCCACTGAAATAAACTGACACCAGTCATTGCAGACATCAAATGGGACATTGAATCTAACATTGAGAGGCCAGCTGATACAGACTTTAGTGCCAAAGACTTGAGGGCTGTGACGCTGATGTCTGGAGCAGCACTGAAGGGGTTGGAGACTAGAGTCTTCTAGCTATCTGGCTATCAGCCCTGAGGATTGGACCTGAGTGAAGCTGAATCCTCCAGTATGTTGGGATGAAGACACTCCTTTGCTGAAGGCAGGGGGAAGAATGGGCAGAGGCAGGGAAACAGGTTTCTTTTCCATGGCTGTCTGTATGATAACTCACTGGTCAGCTGTAAGTCAGTGCAGGGAGGGCCCCCCCTACATTCAAGAAAAAAATGGACTGAATACCTTTGGGTGGGAGAACTGATTGTTGTCAGGCATGTACGAAAATGACTTTAAAAATTATTTCACATTCCTTATAGAATTCACCCACTGTATTTTCCCACCGGTGACCTCTTTATTGCAGTAAGCACAGTCTCTTCATAGGAGTCAAGACATATATTTTTTTTTAATTAAGTTGTCAGTTGGACGTGTTTTGGGAATGCATTCATTCCCTGTATGAAAGCTGTAAAAGCACTGGTAAAATTAGTATGTTTATGTTTCATCCTTCTGTAATGCTGGACAGAACGTGGATCTGGTATTTATTTATTTAAGTTTGTTTACTAACAGTCCCGTGTTATAGACTGGTGGTGAATAAACTGAATAACATCAGGCTGGGATAAAAGATAATAGTATGAATTAGAAACTGGTTAAGGAAAGGAGTAGAGTGTGGAGGACAGTGTTAAATGGAGCTACATCAGATGAAAGGAGTTGCTGTGAAGCCAGTTTTTACTTCTTTCCTCGTTTATGTCAGTACTATATCCTAATGAGGATGATCCTGTTTTCCTAGGAACAAGATAACAAGTACACGTGTTTCAATACAATATCAGGCGTGCCCTGTTTCTTGGTTACAGATTTTGCATGTGATAGAATTGTAGTCCATTACATAATTTGTAAAGAACTGTTGTACAATTACGAACATGTAGATTTTCAGCTTTTTTGTAAAATGTGCAGTAATGCAGATTTCTCTGAAATTTATGGAAACTATTTCCCAATAGCAGCAGAAATTTTAAGCAAAAGGACAACTCTTGTTTGAGATGTACATAGCATATTGTGATACAGTTTAGAAGACTGGATACACCCCTGGATTCAGCAAGCTCTGCACGGCGTGCAGGAATAGTGCAGGAGCTCCTGGAGGCAATATGGCCGCTGTGTGATCCAGGAATAGGCTCCAGGGATGTGCACAAGCGCTCCTGCACGGACACAGCTCCTGTATGCAAATTATCCCATTTGCAGGTGAAAACCATGAAAATTAGGTGAATTTGTAATCCAGGAAGCTGTCAGCCAGCCGTGCATGACTAGTATAGTATGCAGAAATGTACTCTGTTAGTGACAGAGTACATTTCTGCAAAATACAAAATGGAGCCATGACAGCTCCAAATAAAGTTTGTGTGAAGCATACCAATGACCAAATATATGGCCATTGGCATGGAAAACAATTGGCAAAAAAAAAAAAAAAACGTATTTTTTTTAGCCGATTTTGGCTGTTTAAATGTAGGGCAGAGGTGCTCAAATGGGATTGGGCCGAAAATATAAAAAAAAAAAAACTGAAACGAGCATTCTAACCAAAATCACAATTTTGCCATTATACTCAATGGCAGGCAGAAGACAACATGGCCAGTGAATAGTGGTTGCTAAGGGGGAAGGCTCAGTGTGGGACCTGTAACCATGCATTAGTTGGCAGTCATATGCAAATGTGGGGAATGATAATGAATTCCAGATTTCCCCTCAATGTTAGCCAGCACCCAACCATGTAAGTGCAGGAATAGCATGGTTCAAGCCTAAGAGTTAACTGACATCATAGGGGTGTGTGTCAGGCATACTATAACTTATTGGAGCCCTGTGGCTCGGGTTTGCCCTTAGCTTAGCAGAGCTAAGCAAGGGTGTGTGTCTGCGGCTGCTTAGCACTTTTTACATTGCCTAAGTGAGTGTGCACGCCACGCACCGTGTTTTAAAGGAAAAAAAAAAAAAAACAGGAAATAGCAGCTCTGTGCACATTTGAGCACTGTGTTTGTGCGGCACGTCCCCGGGCTTAAACAGGAAGGCAATGGGAAGAGAAAACAGCAGTAGGAAGGTAATCGAGGAGAACTAGCATAGCTGGCAAGTGAAATGTATCAGAATCAGCCAATTATACAGGCAGCAGCCCAGCCCAGAACACTACTATAAACTCTGCAAACACCTTTCCTTCTGGTTTTTCCCACATACTCTACACCACTGGTGTATAAGCAACAAAATGATAGGGGCTGCAGCAGCTATCATACATCAACATGTGGAAGAGGCTGAGAGTGGTGAGGATGAGAATGCTATCGACCAATCCACAGTGAGGAGACTGAGAAGAGTGTACAGACTCAGGGTAACTTACCAGGGGCTACATGAGCTGGAGATAGTGGCGCGCTATAGGGTGGACAGGGACCTCCTACAGCAAATTGTTGATCTGTCATAAGCCTGACTAGCTTGGTCTGCAAAGCTATGGAAAGGATCATCATGGACCTCATAAATAAAGATATTGGGGACCTACAGACATTGAATCCTACCCAGTTTGGCTTTGTTAAGGTCAGATCCTGCCTCATAAACCTGGTCGATTTCTTTGAAACAGTCACCAAGGCCATTGACGAGGGGAAGGTGGTCCACACAGCATACCTGGACCTCGCAAAAGCCTTCGATACAATACCCCACTCGGGCATTATAGATAAGCTCACCAGCTTAAATATAAACCCCTATGTCACTAGATGGGTTGCAAACTGGCTCAAGGACAGAACCCACATGGTTAGAATTGCTGGAGCCATGTCAGACTCCAAACCAGTTACAAGTGGCGTCTCACAAGGCTCAGTCCTGGGACCTCTCTTGTTCGGTATATATTTCTCAGAGGTACAGGCCAACACGGAAGGACTGTGGCTGACCAAGTTCGCAGATGACTGCAAACTGGGCGCCATAACCGACTCTCCAGCCGACACAAGCATCCTCCAAAAGGGCCTCATAGAAACAGACAACTGGTGCCAGAGCCATGGTCTCAAGCTAAACGCCAAAAAGTGTATAGTCATCCCCTTTGGCAAAAACAAAGTGCCCACAAATTACCACATAGGTGGTAATCCATTAAGTACAGAAGAAGTAATTAGGGACCTGGGGACCCAGGTTGATAGCAATCTCTCATTTCATAGGTTCATAGGTTAGTAGTAAGCTAACTGCCCTTGCGAGCCATTTTAAGCCTAGCCAATTATCTCTTCTGAGACTCAAACCATGCACCTTGTGTTTGTAAGGCAAACACCTAACTATTAGGCCACCCTCCCGCCCTTTGACAACCACGTGGCCAAAGTGGTTAGAAAAACATTTTGTATAGCCCACCTAATCATGAAGGGATTCACATCTAGGTCAGGGGAGGTCATCGTGCCTCTTTACTCATCCCTCATCAGGCCCATAATTGAGTACAATGCCCCTTTTGGGATGTACCTTACCAGACACCTGCAGCAATTGGAAAGACCCCAAAAGTACCTCACCAAGAGGCTCAAAGGGTTCAAACAGATGCCATATGCTGCCCAGTTAAAGAAACTCCAGCTCTACTCATTGGCATACCGCCTGCTCAGAGGCGATCTGTGCCTGATATATAAAGCCATGTCCAACCCGGAATTAATGGACATGCTGCACCTCAGAAATCCAAATCCCATCGAGCTACGCGCTTGAGAGACTTGAACCTCAGCACTGAAATAAATAGGACATGCTGGAGGGACAGATTCATAACCCAGAGGCTCCCTTCACTCTGGAATAAAATCCCAGTCCAGGTTAGGCAGAGTCCCTCATTGACTCTCTTCAAGAGGAATCTTGATGAGTGGATGGGAGATCGTAGGTTTACCCCGGTTATCACTTCTGTGTCACTGTTAGACAGAGGCACAGTATACTAACCTCGAAAAAGGGCATAGCAAAATTAATTTAAAATGGGTGGCGAAAGCCAAACACACTCTGGCTAGGCTTATAAATGCCCTAGGGCAGATAGCCTAGTATAAACCAATGAACCTATGTGCCGGCCACGCCTGACACACAGAACTAACAGAGGGGAACCCATCCCAGTGGATACCAAGGTATATGTAGGCCTAAGAATACTAGCCACAGGTACCTTCCAAAGGCCAACTGAAGATATCATGGGGATCTCACAGACTCCCGTTCCTGGATGCCATGTCAGCACATGCCGGTGAGCATGTATATTTCCCCAACACCCGTGAGGCATTGGCCAGCAATATGCGTCTCTTCCACCAAATAGCAGAATACCCTGAGGTAGTGGGTTCTATAGACTGCACGCACATATGCATCAAAGCACCACCCGGTGAGCAGGGTAGGGTCTACATCAACTGCAAGGGCTTCCCCTCCATCAACTGCCAGGTCGTGTGTGATGCCCAGGGTCCAGGGCATTATAATGAATGTATGTGCTGGCTGCCCTGGAAGCTATTATGACTCCCACATCTGGCATCTGATGCAACTGTACCAGAGATTTGCCAGTGGGGATATCCCTTATGGACACCTAGTGGGGGATGCTGGTTACACACTGGAGCCATGGCTGATGACACCCTTCAGAAATGCACACACACCTGAACAAGAACTCCATAATGAGGCACATGCACAGACCAGAATCATAATAGAGCATGTGTTTGGAATGCTCAAGTCAGGGTTCCGATGCCTGGACACAGCCGGTGGTGCCTTGCAGTACTCACCAGCTACATGTACCCAAATTATCATCATATGTGCCATGCTACACAATATGATCCTGCGGAAATGGCTGCAGCAGGAACAGCATGGGGCAGGGCCACACAGCCCCCCACCATTGCCAAGGCCTGCACAGCCACAGAGTGACTCTGAGCAGGAACAACCGGAGACTGACCCAGTAGTCAGAAGGAGGCATGCCCAGTATGCCCTGGCTTTGGCAAAGAGGCAATGCATAGCACATATACTGACATAGTAGGGACCCAGGGAATGACACCTCTCTCTGACTCGCACATACAGTAAAAAGGATGCCAAACATGACACTACCTGTACTTAACCATGTGTAGGGAGTATACTATGTGCATCCGACATAGTCAGCCCTCCAGCACCATCCTCAATACTGGCACAGCCACAAGGTTAGTCACTTATCCATTCAGCAATTAGTAGGAAGAGTATGTGTTGTTACAAGTTGGTATAGATGTGAGCATGCAAGAGAATCGGGTGGCTGAATGGGATGCCAGCAGATAGTAGACACCTAGAGTGTCAGCATGAGATCTGTAACAAATACTGGTGTCACCATAGTAGCCAGTATTAGACAAGGTGACAAAACCCACTGCATGAAATGTGCTGGGCCACATATGACACATGCATGCCAGTCAGGGAGGTTCACATACTTAATAACAGTCTCGGCCAGCAGGTCCGGTGCAGACAAACACAAACAGACTGTGCTAAGGCCTCTGATTGATGGCTGTAGGTAACCTCCCCCCCCCCCCCCGGTCTACACAGACAGACTACAACAGGTCAGGCAGTGGGATGTCAGTTCTGAAGGGTAAGAAGTCAGAAACTGAAATGTAGGTCAGTCAAACCTAAGACCTGTAGTACACTGATGTGCCTGTAGTCAGCATGATAGGTTAGAATACAGAATGAAATGGAGTACCTGACATACCAGTATAGTCATAGCAAATGTGTACAAGTGTCAGTTGTGCCCCCCCATCCTATTTAGGAATGTAGTAACAGTCAGGTGTGCCCTCCACATCCCTATGTAGACATGTGGTAACAGTCAGGTGTACCCCCAATCCTATGTAGACACATAGTAACAGTCAGGTGTGCCCCCCCAATCCTATGTGGAAATGTAGTAACATGTATGTGTAGGTATAATAACAGTGGAGCACAGATTACCTGAGCTGGTCAAGGTAGCAGGATAGATTGTATCATGTGTACAATATGCAGGTCTGCATATGTTAGGTTGGTGTGTGTTGTATATTGTGTTAGAGTGGTCAGTATGTATGCATGGTGAGGTTTGTCCTGGTGGCCATTTCCCAGTACTGCCGATGACAGGGCCAAGTTCTCACAACTGCAGTGCCAAACACAATGCTTCCCAGTATAACACATTCCAGCAGTAAGCCATTGTAAATGTTTGGAAGTAATATGTGTCACCATCTGAAAGATGGACATGGCATGACTATCGGTCCAGATATACAAGCAGTACACAGGGGGAAGTACCCCAGACAGACGGTGTATAATATGTAACTGTCAAATTGACACACCCTTGGAATTGTACATAAAGGTTTGCAGCACATTATCTGGGCTTGTAGTAGGGAATACCAATGTCATCTGGCCAAACACTGGCAGACCGCAAAGGTCATAGGAATGATGTTTTGAGAAACAGCTGATGTCCCTGCACAAGCCAGCATAAGTGGAATGCCCCATGCATATCTGTGAGTCAGATGCAAGTAGTGTCCATAGCACACATGCACCCAACTCACCCAACCACCACCCACAGGTACCTCTCCGGTCTTATCCCTGCTATTGGGAATGAGTACAATATGACCCCCGCCTGTGTATGGCAATAGCAAAATAATGCAGCATGCAGAGCAGGTGTCCCATGCAGATGTGTCCCTAGCTGTAAGCAGCACCCTGCCAGCATCCACACCACTGGATCAATACTGACAGAAAGTGTTGGCATGAACTCCTTGCACACCTACCCTGTCACCCCAGGGGAATATAATGTATTGCAGTCTGGGAATGTAGGACTGACAAGAATGCAACAACCTGCTACAGCTGACCTGCATCACTGTCAAATGGCCTACAGTCCTCTGCCAAAGGCCTGTGTCTCACCCTTACTGCCAATATATGTTATGTCATGGACTCCCAAATAACAACATAACACAGTCCACAGAACCCAGATGCAAGGCCATGTGGACAAATCACGGTAACATGCCCACCATGTCCTACTGCATGAACTGTGGACCAACACCAAATTACTGCTGTGATAAGGTGATAACTATAGGGGAAATATCAGACAATGTTCGCATAATGTATGGAAGAGGATAGAATAATAGGGGGGGTGGGAGCATGGGCAGCATGGAGTGTGTGAAGTCCGAAACTCAGCCATGTGCGCATACTATTCCCTGACTGCAAACACAAGAATAGGTGGCTACAAACCTGCTCATAAACCACAGTGTGTAGGGGTAATGTCCAGAATTATGACCCCTGCGTCTGGGTAACCTGTGTGTATCTGTACAGTTGTGAGGTATCACCACAGCAAGGTATGGCCATACTGTCACGTTGATGGATGTACAAGCATGGGATTCTCTGCCACTACTGTACCAAGGTGCTGAACCATTTATACAGACCCAGCAGCAAATGTCTGCAGCTTCCCCTCCAGAATGGCATGAGTGTGCAAGAATATGTAGGCTGCTGACCACAATACTGGACACATCTGCATTCACCCTGTGTTCCCCAGGACATCACTGCAAGCAAATATGTCTACCTGACAGTACTTGATGATATAAAACATCACAGTGTATAACAGTACATATGTCTGAATATCTCTGCTAACACCAGGACCATGTAGCAGAAGCAGCACAGACACAATTACCTACAGTAACCCACTATCCTTTACTAGCTGTAGGTGTAAAACACAAAAGTCTGTACTGGAGTACAAACTACCTGGAATGGATTCACACATTCAATACAGAAGGTCATACTGGGCATGCTCCCACACTTAGAGAAATGAAGGCCATGTCAGACAACAAAATACTGAAAGGTCATACTGGGCATGCTCACACACTTAAAGAAATGAAGCTCATATCTGGCAACAACAGTGGACCATACATATATGACAGTCACAGATGTTAGTGCATACACTCCTGAGTACGCACCAGTCATGCTTTGCACACACATTGGATAGGAATATGCACATATATCCAAGGACAACACACTATAATAGGCCAAAAGTTCACATACATAAATGTGTGGAAGAGAGTGTCAATGACAAAGAGCCTTCCATCATGAGGCCTGTACCACCCAGCACACACCCAGTTGGCTAAAACCACATGATGTGTAATTGTCAATCACCGTAGACATTTGCCTCAGGAATCCCTCAGAATTATAGTGTCTGTGGTGCTAGTGCTAACTGTGCAACATGACTGTACAAGTCAGTAGTCATCTAGCAGTTGTATACACATACCTGTGGAATATAAACTTGTGTGTGCCTGAGTGTGGTGTGTCTGCTCTAGATGAATGGGTTATGGCCCATGCACACACACTGCCCTCCCTATTGCCCTGCTATGGCAAACCTGCTGATGTCTTCACCTTGAAATACACCTTTGGGGATGTAGTAGCCCATTAATCTCTGTATTGCATCCTATAACTGCATAATGCTGTAGTGTGATGTACTAGTTAGGTAGGAGTTCTATTCCCAGACATGGCAAATGTGGATCTTTGTTTGTCTGTGTAGGGAGCAATGCTTTTGAGGCCATTCACAGTTACTACAACCTCCAGTGGCCTTCTTTGGCAAGCCTGCTGATATTCACTTTGAAATATACCTTTGGGAAGTAGTAGCCCAGTAATCTTCATGGTGCGTCCTATAACTGCATAATGCTGTAGTGTTATAAACTAGGTAGGAGTTCTATTCCCAGACATGGCAAGTGTGGATGTTTGTGTGTGTGTTTGTTTGTCTGTGTAGGGAGCAATGCTTTTGAGGCCATTTACAGTCACTGCAACCTCCATTGCCCTTTTTTGGCAAGCCTGCCTATGTCATTCACTTTGAAATACAACTTTGGGGAAGGAGTGGCCCAGTAATCTCCATGGCGCATCCTATAACTGCTTAATGCTGTAGTGTGATAAACTAGTTAGGTAGCAGTTCTATGCCCAGACATGGCAACTGTGAAACTGTGTGTGTTTGGTAGTGTGTGTGTAGGGAGCAATGTTTTTTTGGCCATTCACATTCAGTACGAGCAATGTTTTTTTTGGCCATTCACATTCAGTACGCACACGTACAAATGGAGAACATTGATAACTGTGCAGTAATAGAGACCTGATCCAAGCCTCCAGAGAGCACCCCTGCAATACCAGGTACAGCTCTCACCACACCTGTTGGCCACCAAACCAGGACCAAAACAATGAAGGTGGAGGAGTGTCCATATTCACCAAGGATATTCACACCACCAGGCTACTTGCCCAACAGAATGTGTCTGAAATACATCTGGTGCAACTTAACAGTAGGCTAGACTGCATTCCAAATTGTTTAGCTTGCTACAGATCCTCCACCATGCCCCATGATACCCACTACAGCCTTTGAAACATACTGTGAAATATTATGATACAAGCAAACACCATAATATTGGGTGGCTTACACTATCCTGACATTAACTGGGAAAACTACCTGTGTACCAACACGTGTGCCCAACGGTTCTTGGAAGTCATAATTCCCAATGGCCTGGATCAGGTAACCCATAGTCCCACCAGGGGCTCAAATATCCTAGACCTGGTCATTACCAACATGGGACATCAATGCTCCACACCTATGGTCACCCCATTGGTGGTCAGGTATGCCCATGAGCTAATCACCCTTAACATCAACATCCCTCCCCCACACCCCAGTAAGGACACCACCGTAGCACACATCTCCAAAGCCAATGTCATGCTACACGTCAGATGTGACTAACATCATGACACCCATGCAGAAGGGAACTGAAAGGACAACTGATGAATCATACATGATGTGCACTGTACGAGCACATCCACTCGTGCATGAATCGTGCCATCCAATATTGAACCAAGATGCTCCCCATCCAGGCAAAGGATGCCAATATGGTGGCCCCCTGCCATAAACATACCGTACAACAAAAGGAGGAAACTCTTGCAGAAATGGTGGACTTTCCAGGATGCAAAATACTCCTTTACCAGCCACAGTAAGAGGCAGAGACCCCTTGTAGCATCCACCAAAGCTAGTTACAAACGTAATATAGCCACAGATGCCAAAGACAGCTGCAAGCCATTCCATAGCTATGTGAGGAATCTAAATGGCAATGCTCAGAACTGCTGTGAGCTACAAAAGGATGGTACTAAATCTACTCCTCCCAGGGATATTGCCAATATCCTGGCAGATTGATTCAATGCCAGCTGCACCCCCCAACCCCCAAAAGGGCCCATCTCAACACGGATAGATTACCATATGCCGGTAATAATGGACATATAGGTAAAAACCACACTCTACAGAGCTATGACACCAGCAGCCATGGACCAGTCAACATCCCGGGCTGTGTACTACATGAGCTACAAACTGCACTTGCACCTCACCTACGTGCCATGTCTAATTATAGCCACACCTCAGGCTTCATGCCCACTGTGTGGCACACAGCTACAGTTATCCCAGTCCACAAGGAGGAATCCACCTTGGATTCTGGGAACTACAGCCCTAGCAGTATGACATGGCTGCTCTGCAAGACCATGGAATGTATTATCGTGGAAATTAAAACAAAGGCATTGACAACCTGCAAACAGTGGACCCTAACCAGGTTTGGTTTGTGAAGGGCCAGTCATGTCACCTCAAACTGAATGATAACTGTGACTCCGTCTCCAGAGCCATGGATGAAGAGAGGGTGGTTCACACAGCCTATCTGGACCTTGCCAAGCCCTTCGACACCATCCCCCAGCCTGGAATCATAGATAAATATATCAAGCTGGTCATTAATCCCAATGTCACCTGATGGGGTGCCAACTGCTGCACTGACACAACTCACACTGTAAATTTAGGTGACACCAACCCGAGCCTCAGACAAGTGACAGTTGGAGTACCTTAGGGTTCAGTCCTGGCACCGCCCTTGTCCGGCATCTACTGCTCTGAAGTGCAGTCCAACAGTAAGGGACACCAGCAAACAAAGGTCGCAGATGACTGCACACTGGGAGCCAATATTGAATCCCCACGTGATGTGGATATTCTACAGAAGGACCTTACAGAAAGACATGCTTGGTGCCTGAGCCATGGCCTCAAGATCAATGCCAAGAAATATGTAGTTATCCCCATTGGAAAGGGACATGCACCTGTGAAGTACTACTTAGGTGGCAGTACACTTGACACCTAAAGTGTGATAACAGACTTGGGGACACAGGTGGACAGTGGTCTCACCTTTTACAACCACATCGCCACAACAGTCAGGAAACCCACCAATGTGGCACACCTTCCACTAAGGGCTTTACATCCAGGAAAAGGAGCCCATTGTTCCACTGTAGGCATCTCTCGGCAATGTAGGCATCTCTCAGTAAACCCAGTACAGACTACAACAGCCTGTTGCGTGTGTACCTCACAAGACATCTGCAACAAGTAGAGAGGCTGCAGACATACCTCACGAAATGACCACAGGCCTAAACCAGATGCTCTAAGCTGACCATCTGAAAATCACCCAGCTATACTCTTTTCATGTATTGTGTTCTGAGAGGCGATCTCTGCTTAACATAACATGCCATGTCAAGCCCACAGCTGTTGGACATGCTACATCTAGAGAATTCCAGACCCTCACAGCCACATGCTCCAGGGATCCGAAGCCTGTCATCACAATGAACAATACATGCAGTAGGGATGTGTTCCTGAACCAGAGACTCCCCAGACTCTGAAATAGACTGCCCATACATGTCAAGCAGAGCACCTCTTTGGCCCTCTTCAAAAGGAACCTGGACAATTGGATGGGAGATAGGACATTTACCCCGGCGATCATGTCAGCTGCCCTGGTAGACAGAGGTGCAAGGAAATATTTATTGTGGGAAGTCATAGCCAGAGAATTGTCATGTCTAGGCATGTATAGGCCCTAGGGCCGATAGCCTAGTATCAACTTATGACCCTATGAACCTATGAACTACACTTTCCATTGCTCAACCTTGGCAAGGTTGCTGATGTCATTTACTGTGAAATACACCTTTGGGGAAGGAGTAGCCCAGTAATCTCCGTGGTGTGTCCTATAACAGCATAATGCTGTAGTGTGATATACTAGTTCAGTTAACAGTAAGACCTATACCCTGAATGCCAAACTAGATTGCAATTCTAGAATGGTGGTATATGGAGCTGTATGCACTATATGTACATGTTTTTTTATATAGGTAAGACAGAAAGGAGGCTGCGAGATAGGATATACGAACATGTCAATGCTATCTCTAACATGAAATTAGATAATGCCTTGAGTAAACATATCTCTGCCTTTCCTGACCATAGTTTCAAATTCATAGGTCTTGACCAAATTAAACCAGACAGCAGAAGGGGACCCTTTAACCTACTACTTGAAGAACATGAACTATCTTGGCAGTTCAGAACGAACGCTTTTATGGAACCTGGACTTAATGGTCACTGTAACATCCAATGTCTCTTAAAGCTTAAAAGCTTGATCAGATAACACCTTTTCATTTATCTACTTATGTTTTTATCACTTACCTATTTTCCACTATCCACTTCCTGGGATACTACACTAATCTACCATTTCTCGGATGGTTAGAGTAGTACCGAATGAGTGGATAATGTTTAAATAGTAACTAAAGGTACAACCTATATATAAAATTATTAGCTTACAATACATTCAACAAAGAAATTAGATTTTACTTCACCCATTTAATTTTACTGCTTAGACTTGCTGTCCTAGTTCATAGTATCCTTTAAAGGTATGAATTATGTAACCAGGTTGGCATCAGGACAATATACTGCTTTTATATACACAAAACTAGCAGTTACCTCTTTAAAGGTTATATCTCGGGCTTTTCACTTACATGCATAAAATCCACAAATATTGGATTAGGGCAGGAATGATTGAAATATATAGTTTGTGGCAACAACTAAAACACACAATATTCAGAAGGTGAAAAGGAATATTTTACCTTCTCCTTGTGGAGACTCACTATCAAAATCACTATGAAGTAACAAAGATAGTTTAACTTTTATTTCAAGGTCAATACATAAGGTTAGACCTAACAAAGTCCATAATTTTGGGCTTTTTATTTTCATGTACTAATCTTACAAACTTTAGAACAGGGCAGGTATGATAAAAAACTACAGTCCCTGATAAGAGTTATACATGTACCTTCCAGAAACCGACAAGTAGGATCGCCCTTTTAAATCTCAAGGGCGGACTGTTTAACTAGTAATAGAAGCAATTAAACTAATTGAGCTCTAATTATTTGATTTATGGAAGAGTGTGTATTATATAAGCTGGAGGCTGCTATTCACATTTCATCTGAAGAAGTCACCCTATCTAGGATGACGAAAAGCGCTTAATGCTACTTGTGGATTTTTTATGCTACCTGTGGATTCTTAATTTCCTATCAGTGTATTTTACTGAATAAATTCAAGAACTGTTTTTTAAAACTACAAGCCTGGTTTTCTCTGGTCGGAGGCTTCTCTTCTTTGGTTCGCTAGTTTGTGGAAAGTTTATTTAGTTTTTGTGGATGTCTGTATGTTTGTGTGTGTGTTTGTCTGTGTAGGGAGCAGTGCTTTTGAGGCCATTCATATTCACTACAACCTCGATTGCCCTTCTTTGGCAAACCTGCTGATGTCATTCACATTGAAATGCACCTTTTGGGAAGGGGTAGCCCAGTAATCTCTGTGGTGTGTGCTATAATTGCGTAATACTGTAGTATGATATAATAGTTAGATAGGGGTTCTATTCCCAGACATGGCAAGTGTGGATGTTTGTGTGTTTGTGTGTGTGTTTTGTCTGTGTAGGGAGCAATGCTTTTGAGGCCATTCATATTCACTACAACCTCCATTGCCCTTCTTTGGCAAGCCTGCTGATGTCATTCATTTTGAAATATACCTTTGGGGAATGAGTAGCCCAGTAATCTCTGTGGCGTGTGCTATAACTACGTAATGCTGTAATGTGATGTACTAGTTAGGTAGGCGTTCCAATCCCAGACATGGCAACTGTAAGACTGTGTGTGTGTGTGTGTGTGTGTGTGTGTGTGTGTGTGTGTGTGTGTGTGTGTGTGTGTGTGTGTGTTTTTGTTTGTCATTAATATCCTGTGTGGAGGTGCTTGTGAGTGTGTAACAACTGGACTCATGGGGGACCGGGTTTTGCAAATTTCTTATATGGTGGGCCTATTAAATGTCACAATGTCCACCTTACAAGGATATCAGATGTCAAACAGCAGAGAAGCTGGGGTTGACAATCCATACCCCTGCATGTGACATCAAGGCCTGGCGAACAATTTAGGCAACCCTTGTATTACCCAGACAACACTCTCAACCCATGTCTCATACACAAACACACTCGGCTAGCCAACAAAAACTTTGTTGGTAATTCCCTGCATATTGCCCACAGATAGTAACAATGGTGTGATTGCAGCGGACTACAGAGGGCATGGCACCCTGTCCCATCACTACAATAGGCACATAATTGCAGACAGTGCTCCTTCACTATGTTCCCCACCAGACGCCTGAAACAACTGTAGTGCCATCAAATATAACCCACAAAGGACATACCATGCCTTAAACAGATGCCACTGACACCAGGGAATACTTGTATCATGCTGTCAATGTAGATGCAAGGTCAACCTGGTGTCTATTGTCAGTTCCCACCACATGAGGCCAGGAATGATAATCTGCATACACAACATGCCCCAGACACCATAGATATACTTCCACATGTCACAGAACATGCATGTATGATGTGTGCACATC
>NC_056744.1:709863400-709868400 GCF_019279795.1 Protopterus annectens
AGATAGATTGCCTGCTGGCACATGGCAGGTGGTATGATATCACTGTACACACATCCCCTACACTTCCTATCTCTCCATGGACAATAGCCAGGTACACACCTATGACCACCTGCAGCGATGCACCCCAGTACTGACAAATGTGTACGTGTGCATTACTAAGGATATCAGTGTCTGTGTGTTAGTACACCTGTAGTTGAGAATACCATGAGGGCCTTCACACCCACCACAACACCTATTGCCATAGCTAGATGTGGCTGCTGTTGTACCGGACATTACATGTATCCTGTTACGCTCCTCTCCCTAATGGCTACCTGAGATTTGCTGTACCAGCACAACACTGTTGTAGAAGTGGGTTGGTAGGTATGTGATACCCACTGAGTTCTGGCAAGTTTGTGTATGTGTGCATGTGTATATATCTGTAGGGTACAGCATTCTGAGGCCACTTACTCCTATTACAATACACATTGCCACACAGTATTATGGATAGTGATGTTGCTGCCCATAGGTGAGGTATGATAATGCATCACCCTACTATGCTTGTGGCATGTGCATTAGATGCATATCCCTCTAGTACCACTGTTGGGATGGACAATGGGTTGTATCGCAGTCATGTTCAGTGTGTGATGGTGAGTATGTCATAGTGTCATCATGGGTTTCAGTGTATACAATATCCACAGTGGGGTGTGGGCACTGTGTACACTGTCATTACACCATGGTACCCCCGGTACATGTCCCATGTACCACTGTATGGTCACCACTGTCACCATCAACCATACAAGTAACTGATAACACAATCCAGCTCAGTTATGCATGTGCTGTGTGCAGCCTACCTGTAACAGATTGGATACACTGACAAGTTAGTTAGCACTGATGGGCTCAGGTCTGTCAGGTGTGTGTCTGCCTGTTATGTGTCTGTTAATGTGTATATGATGGTATGTCACACTATGTATTGTCCGTATACAACCATTACATCCCCCATTACCATACTGTACATGCTTGGGGATGTTCTACATGTAACATGGAACACACCTCATCCTAAACGCTGTGTGGTGTGCACAGTGAAAGCCACACACATCAGTAGCACTACATACCTAGGTAGGGATCTAGTCCCAGTGTTGCCAAGTAAGGGTGTTAGTGTATGTGGAGAAATCTACATCAGGTTGCTGATCATACATGTCCCAGGGGGTCACCTGTCCATGTGGCACAGGCAGTAACTGTTATACAGAGCAGTGACATGTGTTACCCAGGATATGTCACAGCCGTGGTGTCACCACAGTGCCATACTCCTTATGGAATATGACTGCAGACCATCCTCCTGCTGACACATGTACACCTACAACGCAAATGGATAACATTATGGAGACCACAATCACTCAGTGTTACTAACAGCTATAATGCATCATGGCTGGACAGCTACACTACCTGACATGTAAGCATTAAACATTACTGCTGACAACATGTTACACAGCAGTACATTGGTAGACTATAGTACAGTCACCGTGTGTATCAGAACCATATTAGCCTGTCCCTGCATCGATGTTATGGATGACCGGGATGTGGCACAGGTATTGTCATATGCACAGGGTGTGTTGGTTTGCCAGAGACCGTGGGTGGGCCATACGTTTGACACCATGTGTGTGGGTGAGGGGTGTAATTTGATGATATGGGCATGGTGATGTGGTGTGTGTGGGTATGGGGTTGCCCTAGGTGTGTTTGTATACTGTGTGGGTATGCATGCACACAGTTCTGCCATGTGGCTGCCCTATACAGGTGTTTCGTGGGACAGGTGCAGACCATACCTGGCAGGGTGTGCAGTTCACCACCTCTGGCCATGGACACGCGGACTATGCCTTCCAGGGGTTCCATGGACATGTCCAGGTACAGGCATCAATGTGCTACTCTCCTCTGATGATGACATATGTCCGCTGGAGCCAGGTCCCTCCTGGGACTGGCCAGGGCCATGTGCACGTGGCGTGCTGTGGTGTGGTGTGGACAGCGAACTCCCTGCAGTGGTGGCGCTGGTGCTGCCACTGTGGGAGTGGCTTGATGTCCTTCCACGTCGACCACCAGCTGTTGGTGTTGCTGGCCTAAGTCCACGCGGCCATCGCCCCACTCCCACCACATGTTCTAGCATGGACAATCCACGGTCGATGAAGCCCACCATCTCACCCAACTGTCTATCCATGACCTCTGTATAATCTCAGGGGGCACCTGCACGTTCATGGAAGATGTCTCTTACAGATAAGAGAGCAGCTCTCTGCAGCCTCAGGCCCTGTCTGGTGTACAGTTTCATACGTGCCTGCATCCCCATGACAGTCTGAAACGTACGTCTGGTGGTACCAGTTGTGGCACTTCTGCCAGGGGCATGATGACCAGTGGCCCTCTCACGAGCACCCCAGTACATCTGCCTATGTGGTGCCCTCCTGGACATCCGGCTATGCCTGCTGTGTCCAGATACAGCAGGCATAGATACCACACTCTCCTGTGCACTGCCACCAACCGCCAACTGTCCATGTGCTATGGCCACTGCTGATGGGGGTATCTAAAGGCACTGTGACTGTGTGCGGGGTTGGGGTGGATAACGGGGATGTCAAACGAAAGCACATTTTCAGCCTCTGACAACCCCGCCTATGCCTCAACAGTCCTATCATCATTTTCAGTGTCTGTATGGACACCAACATCAGATTGCATGCAGGAGGGACCCCAAAACAAAAAACACTTTAAGACCTGTATGGCATTGCATAACAGTACACGCACGCACACACACACACACACACACACACTGAAATCCCACCATAATACCTACCTGTCCTTGAGTTTACAGACAGTCCAAAGTTTATTCATGTAAATTTCCCATCCTGCATCACACTTGGTAACATACACTCATTAATACCACTCATTAACGTATCATTCCTCTAAATGCCTGGACAAGTGATTACAACACAAGACCTGTTGCTCCATTATCTCCTTGACTTGAGTGGAGTAGGTTTTACAGGGCCTCACTACTGTCATCCAATGTTCACCCTAGGTATGTCCATACATCGTGACCATGGCCCCCATATGTTAGGGGCTACTACGTTCACTCCATAATGTTATGCACTGGAGTAACATACATAACTATTGCTCAGTACATGCCAGATCTGCTGCTCAATCAGCTTATCATGTGGACAACAGTAATATATGGATACACTCCCTGGTGTTGTCTAGTAATTCCCCAATGCATCTGTAGTGCTGCATACACGGGTCGTCATTCACCTTTCTGCTGATTACAATTTTAAGGATATACCTGGTGTCTAGTTTCCCTCCCAATGCGTGTTCCATGCTACAGATCTTATTATACTATCAGCTGTCCTGTGATTATATATCAGACAAGCATTCCTGGTGTCTCATGTGTCAGTCCATGTACTGCATGATTCCAAAGGGAAGTACTGATGTATGAACAGCCCCACAATCACACATGTGCATACATGGACACTCACATGAACACACACATCCTACATGCATCAGCCCCCCTCCACTCCACAATGTTGTACTTGCAGACATAATACCCCCCCACACACACGCACCTACAGGTGAGGTTGCACAAAGATAGTACACACAGACCTCCCATTACCCATCTGTCAACATGCTTAACATATGGTGCTCAACAACATGCAGTTCAGCTATAGTCAGTCCATGCTCGCAACAGTATACATGTGTGTGATGCATGGCTGTGTTAGGTAATGCCTCTTCCCCTGGAAAACACTGCACCCATGTACACAGTATTGCTGTGCACCTGTTCTGCACCCTGCCATGTACTGTGCACCGTACCTCACAGGTGTACACACCATTGCTGAATGTGTATTACTGTGTCAGTTATGTCTGCTCTAATGCTCACAGCTCCTATGGGTTTGTCCAACACATACCTGGGATTATATGTGGACAGATGTCATTTGTGAATACCTGATGTCTGATTTACAGATCTCCGCATCAGCGGTACATGTATGACCAATACAATACTATTACACTGACAACCGTCAAACCTTACCGTGGCTATGGGGAGTGTACACACCCTTAATGATATGACACACTCTTCCTTGATATGCCATGGGACCACATCACCGCATATGTTAACATTACATGAGCCTGATATGTGACATATGTCCTGTACATTCACATGCAGTGTCTAACAAATGTGTTCAGATGCTGATCGTGATGCATACACTTCGTGGATGCATATGTGTGCATGCCCTTATCATGATGGTTTGTTGCACCTATTGTTATGTGTACTACAGCAGTCGCTATTCCTGGCAGGGGTATACTAGCATGGGCCATCTGCATTTGCCAGTACATAGTCAGTCTGCATTACACATGTCCCCCAACTCTGCATGATTGCAAGGTCAACTCATGTGCACATCCCTTGGAGTTCACACACTGCTGTCACTATTGCGGTGGAGTCAGGGTTATGTCTGCCACAGTTCCTGAACCTGACTGTGTGCAGATACAGCCATTCATAGCATTCTTAGGATCCCTGCTGCAGTGGACTGGTGTGTCATGATGACACCCCCTCCCCACCTTCAGCTTTTTTGCAGATGCTTGACAGCTATGGCCTACACATGTATCAGTTTGCAGTGTCCCAAACACTGAACACCACATGTAACAGCCTAGTCCCAGCTAATGAATGGAAAACATAGAGATGTGCACTGACACAGTACAGATGGAGATAGTGGGCCTGAGGTGGGGTGAGGCGTTGGTTGTGCAGCACATGTATCTTACATGATACTGCCTGTAGGTTTCCAACATGGTCATGGTACACCAGTACACATTGCAGCGCATGACTGTTGGGAACCTCTTCTGTTATGCATACACTACCTGTAGAGTGGCCTGGCTGATGTTTCCTGTGGTGCAATTGTCACATCTGATTACCCTAACCCATAGGCCACACGCTTGCAGAGTCCATGCAACTGCTGACACAGGTACTGCACAGCCAGTACTTGCTGGACATTCCTGCACCCCCCTCA